>NW_007046007.1:0-7524 GCF_000164805.1 Carlito syrichta
TTTTTTCTTTTTTTTTTTTTTTTTTTTTTGTAGAGACAAGGTCTCATTATGTTGCTCAGACTGGTCTTGAACTCCTGGGCTCTAGCAATTCTCCTGCCTCAATAACTCTTTTTCAATGGGCAGTATGTAGTAGTTTTCTACTGCTACCATAACAAAGGACCATGAAGGTTAGTGGCTTAACATGTCACAAATTTATTATCTTACAGTTCTTCAGGCTAGAAGATCAACATAAGTCTCACAGGGCTAAAAAATAAAAGCGTTGGCAGGACTGCATTCTTTTCTGGGATCTTCAAGGGAGAATTCACTTCCTTGCCTTTTACAGCTACAGGAAATATCCACATTCCTTGGCTCATGGTTCTTCCCTCTTCATAGTACGTCTCTCTAAAGACTTTCCTGCTGTCCTATCTCCCTCTGACTGCAACTGGGAAAGATCCTCCTTTCTATGGTAGAGACGAGGTCTCAACAAGTTGCCTGGTCTGGTCTCGAGCCCACAGGCTCAGGTAGTTCACTTGCCTCAGCCTCCCAAAGTGCTAGGTTTACAGGCTGAGCCCGGCCAAGATCCTCCATTTTTAAGGACGTATGTGGTTACGTTGGACCCTTCTAGACAATCTGGGATAATTTCCTCAACTCAGGGTTCTTCATCACATCTGCCTTCTGCCATTTAATGTGAACTGTTCACAGTTCTGGGAGTGAAAATGTTTTGTTTCGTTTTGAGTTGGAGTCTCACTCTGTCGCCCAGACTGGAGTGCAATGGACGCTCCTGGCCACCACAGCCTCGACCTGCTGGGCTCCGGCGATCTTTCTGCCTCAGCCTTCCGAGTAGCTGGAACTACAGGTGTGTGCTACCAGGCCTGGCTAATTTTTGATGTATTGTAGAGATGAGGTCTCGCCAAGTTGCCCAGGCAGGTCTCGAACCCGCAGGCTCATGCTTAATCCACTCACCTCAGCCTCCCAAAGCGTGGGATTATAGGCTGAGCCACCGAGCCTGGCTGAAAATGTTTTTGAGGAGTCATTTTTTTTTTCTGCCTACCACACCGTGTAAGTAGTGGTCAAAAGCATAGGTCAGGAGTTTACCTGTCTGTGATCACCATTTATAAACTGGTGACCTGGGCAAGTTAACTTTTGTGGGCTTAACTTTTCCTTATCAGTAAAATGGGTTAATAATGGTACATACATTGTAGAGTTGTTGGATGAAGTGATTGAATACTTAGAACAGTCAACAGTCAATAAATGATACTATATTGATAAAGCAGAAAAGTCAAGATACAGCCCAAGATCTTTAATCCATCACAGCCCACACTGAGAATTTCTGAGTCTCCAACTGGACTAGATTTATTGGCAGGAAAGTATTCTTCCTTTCCCTTCTGCTTGCAGTGTATTGAAAGGGCAAGACCTGCAGTCTTTCCCTTGGATGCCTAACAGATAAGGAGATTGGCATCTCTTATTTAGGGAGGGGGATGGGAAGAGGGATGGAAAGTTCCTTCCGCCTCATCTGTGGTTTCCTCACAGTGGCTCACAGTGATAACAGCTTCAATTATTGTTCACTCCCAGGAGTGGATGTGAGTTCCATTTGGAAGTCTTCCTAATGGGTCTTAGTAACTTTCAGGCAGCTAGATTGAGCTGGTGGCCTCCTATGCCCGTGGAAGGACTCACTTCATTCCAGCTTTTTGAGACATTCACACCTTTCTTTCTTTTTTCCCAACCACTAAGACCGCCAGGGATCACATCTTGAGACCATCTTTTTCTAAGGTCTCCACCTATAATCTTAAGTCGTAAAGCCTTCGCCTTTTCCACAACTCTTTAATTTTTCCTTCTCCTTCTCGATAACGTGAATGCAGACCCAGTTTGTCTCCAAAGCCTGCCTGGCCCTGAAGCATCCGACTCTAAAGACTCTTCTCCAGTGCCTGTGATTTGTGGGCCTGAAGAAATTTAACCATCCTTGCAAATGTCTTCCACTGAGATGCCCACCCAGACTGCTGTCTCTCCTCTCCTTCCTCCGTGGAGCTGCTCACCCAGGACAGTCCCAACTCTTCACCAGCCCCAAAGTCAGACTATCCACTTCCAGAGAGAGGAGCCGGGGGAAGAAGGCAGACACAGTCCCGGTCAAGAAGCAGAAGACCAGGACTCTTCCGCCCAGCTGTGTGTCCTCAACGACAGATTTCAGAGACAGAAGTACCTCAACCTCTGGCAGATACAAGAACTCTCCAGCATTCTGAGCCTTAGCTACAAACAGGTGAAGACCTGGTTCCAGAACCAGAGAGTGAAGTCTAAGAGGTGGCAGAAAAACAATTGGCCAAAGGACAGCAACAGTGTGGCTTCAGCCTCAACACCCACCTACCCTAACGTCTACTCTCCCCACATGTCTGGGAACCTTCCAGGGTGGAGAATCCAGGTCTGGAGCAGCCAGACCTGGAACAGCCATGCCTGGAACAATCAGACCTAGCACCCCAAAGCCTGGAACAGTCACACCTGGAGTAGCCCCTTCCATAACTCTGGAGAGGAGTTTTGGCAGGCCACCACACAGAACCAGCAGAATTCTCCAGCCAGTGACTTGGAGGCCACCTTGGAAACAGCTGGAGAAAGTCATAGTGTCATACAGAGGGCCACTGAGTATTTTAGCACCCCACAGACCATGGATTTTTTCCATAATTACTTTATGAACATGCATAAAGTATGAAGATGGGTGAAGACGTGTGAACGCAGGTGAAGACGGGTATTTTACTCAATTTCAGTCAGGGCAGTGGCTGAATCCTCTCTTACTCCCTCCATCCCTCCCTTGTAGGTTTTCTTGTTTTAGAGTCACATGTTGTGCCTTAATATCCTGGTTCTCATTCTGCTATTATGTCGATTTGAGGGGTGGGGTTTGACTGGAACCTAATCAAAGAGGTTTCAGTGACCTTGGCTGCTATGGACAACACAATAGGAGCTGCCTCTGGCTGTAGATAAGTAGACAGAATAGTCATCTGGAACTCTTCAGAATCTAACCTCAAGAACAAGAAGCAGAAGTACGGAGATGAAGGAGCATTCTTGCTTTCTGGGATGGGGAGGCTTTACACTAACAAACTCAGTTTAGGTGAAGGGTTAAGCTGTCACGCTCTTTAGCGATTTCCTCAGCCCCTTTTGGCTGTGGTACTATAACCCGAATTGCTCATGACACTAATATCTGTAGAAAGATACTTTGCATTTTGCGGCATCATGATGACATCAGTGCCAGTTTTGCTGGCTTAATTACAAATAAACTAAATAACCATTTTGCCTCTAACAATTAAAACAAAATAACTTTCAGGCACCACTTCCTTCAGTAGCTCCCAGTCTGGAGTGCCAGCTCCTTACAGTGATGGCTATAGAAACTAGTTAACGGCTTGTGGCATCTCTCAGTGTCTTTTCCTAATGTCTCTAACCTCAAAAATAACCCTCAGGTTTCCTAGTGGCTTGAAAGCACAATGGCCTTCCCTCAGTGCCATGTCTAGAGTCTAGAGGGTATCTCACAACAGAGCAACAAGGTAGGTGCTGCAGAGTCATTTTAAAAGAATGCAAATCTTTGCTCTTCTCAGACATCAACATCTGAAGGTTTCTGAGACAGATACAGATCCCACAAACTCAGACATCACAGAGGGTCTTTTGGGTGTGAAACAAAGACAATCTAGAGAGGGTGGCCTGGATGCTCTGCCCAGGCCCAGCCCGTTGTCGTTACCAGATCCCGCCCTATTTTATAGCGAGTCTTTGCACAAGTCATAAATGGCTACCACAAAATACCCACAAAGGGCTCATAGAAAGTTTGTTTTTCACAAGCAACTTTGAAAAGGGGAAAATTTGGGAGGTTTCTCACCCCAAGGTTAAGACCTGAGCTCGCCTTACTGGCTACCTAGGCTCTGTACCTCAGGGCATAAACCTTGAAGGACTTGGACAGTCTACAGTCAACATTCCAAGCTGAGAGGAGACAGGGACTTCAGATGACTCTTTAATGACACAGGCAGATGACTGAGATAGTCTCCTCTATTGGAAATGTAGACACCAAAATATAACTTGTCTTAAGGAACAGCTTCAATTTAAGAAATATGCTTTCCTTTAAAATTCTGAAAAGTCTTGGTTCTAGCTGATGCTAAGAAATTGGTTTCTAGAAAGACCGTCTCTCAAGTGAAAATGGTATGCTATTACAATTCAGAACACAAATATTACAGAATATAGCCCTTCATGTGCTTATGTAATTATGAAAGATCAAAGAGTATTTCTAGAGGCAAAAGTGATTCATAAAAACAGCAAACATCTATCAATTCAATAGCTTTTAAGGGGAAACTATTTTTTCCCAAAAATGTGGAATGTTTTTTATATTTTCAAAAAAATGGAGTATTAATTTTCTGCCATAATTTTAAAGCTATATTTGGCTGTAGAGGCAACATTACATCTACATAATAGAATATATTTACTTAGTCCCTATGATTGTCAGTAGGTTTGACACAGCAAGGATAAAAGACTAGCAGAAAAGAGAATTGCTTTAGAAACAGAAAATTTGAGAGACACAAGTAAAAAATCTGCAACTAAATAACATCATCTGAAAATTTACAAAAATCTTATGTTTAAAGAAATTTCAAGTAGTTTCACTATTTTTAATAAAGTGAATATTAAAATGGAAATCACTTGGGCGCCTTTGTAAATCATTTATTGATAATGCATTGGAGCAACAGGGAGACTAATGCAACCCGTAGAAGTTGACTATGGGATCGCAAATGTCAATAAATGGCAATAAGATGAAATATCATATCCTAGCTGAAGAAAAAGACACCTTGTTTGGAATTTGGACTTGCATCATTCTTTTAGGTCATTCTAAAAGTTTTCTAGTAGCCTCCCAAATATATAGTTTTTAAGATGATGTCCTTCTGACTTGTTAAAAGCATCTTAAAAATAGGTAATTATTCCCTTTTCTCTGAGTTTGCTTTTAGAAATGACATATTAACTACTAGAATTTTTTTCATATTTAACAATATCTGTGTGTATGCAATTTTATTCATTTTTAATTGGGGTATAATTTACATACATTATAGACTATTTTTTATAGTTTGATACTGATAATTGTGGGCTGTTCTTTTTTGGGGAAGTTGAAAATAAGAGCTAAATTGTGTTTGATTTAGTTACTTTATCATTATATTTTTAAATTTATGAATTGCTCCAGTATTTCCACTATTTTCAATAACTAAACATCTCTGTGATGTCTGTACATTGTGACTAAAAGTACATTTTTATCCTGTCTATTTCTTGGCAAAATTCTTGAGCTTGAAAAGGAATTTTCTTTTACTTATCACAATTCCTTTTAAAAGTCAATTATCACACTCCACTTACTGTTTTCTAAATTTGTGACCTCATAGGGAACATTAAAAAAAAATTCATTTATTTTATTTTATGAATTCTTCAACAGTTTTATTTAGCATGAGACTCCAAGTGTTGGTGACTTTTTGAATTGCTGCGTTTCAAACAACTTGCTAACTCTGTCAGAGCCTCCAGTGGCTTTTCTTCTCAGTTTCACGAATAGCATAAAATAGTATAAACTATTAAAAACAGGAAGGGTAACTGTAGGTGGCTGTGGATTCTCCTTTCTAGCTATTCCAAAATAGTATCAGTAATTGGCTTCTGATTACCATTCCTGCGGTTCCCTCAAAGCCCCTTCGGTTGTATGATTTTTTGACACTGTACCATTCAAAATTATGCACTGAAAAGCTAGGAATTCAAACTATTTTTTTTACCACTTCTGCTAAAATAAGCATTTTGAAGTGAAAAATTATTTTGTTATAAGCTGTATTCAGTCAAATTATGATTATCACAGGTTTAATATGGCTTTATTGAATAGCTAACACATTATTGCATAGTCAGAACATGCTAGAAGTATTCTTAGAGGTGGCAGTGAAATCAAGAGGTCAAAAAACCCAGCGGCAGGTGCCCATAAGACACCAGAGCTGTGAACTCCTGCTATGTTGACTGATAACGTGGCTTTTAGGCTCAGGTTGTACAAAAGGCAGTGTAGGGTAGCATGAAAGGGGGAAGGTTTTTTCACATTTTGACTCTATATTTCTACATTATTTGAATTTTTTTCTTTTTTGAGTTGGAGTTTCACTCTGTCACCCAGACTGGAGTGCAGTGGCCGCTCCTGGCCACCGCAGCCTCGACCTGCTGGGCTCCCGCCTCAGCCTTCCAAGTAGCCAGAATTAAAGGCATGCGCTACCACGCCCGGCTGATTTTTTGATTTATTGTAGAGATGAGGTCTTGCTGCCCAGGCGGGTCTCGAACCCACGGGCTCAGGCAATTCACTCACCTCAGCCTCCCAAAGGCGCGGGGTTACAGGCTGAGCCACCGAGCCCGGCTTCTTTTTTTTTTTTTTTTTTTGCTTTTTTTGAGACAGGTTTTTACTCTGTGGCCCAGGTAGTGGTACCACGATAGCTCACTGTAACCTCAAGCCCCTGGGCTCAAGTGATCCTCCTGCCTCAGTCTTCTGAGTAGCTGGGACATACCACCACGTCCAGCTACTTTTTGTTTTTTGTTTTTTTTGTAGAGACAGGGTCTTACTATACTGCTCAGGCTGGTCTCAAAGTCCTGCCTAAAGTCATCCTCTCACCTTGGCCTCTTCAAATGCTGAGATAGCAGGCACGAGTCCCCATGCCCGGTCATTATTTGAAATCTTACAATGATGATATTATCATTTGTTACCTACATAGTCAAAACATTTAAAAATTTGTTGTTACTTCTCAAGCGAGAATGCCTATGTGATTTAAAAAAAATACATAGGTTAAAGGAAAAGGACGGTGTAGTTGTTGTACACATCTGAGATCTGAGACTAAGCATGTATTTAAAGGATGGCGATACACCACCCAGGACAAACGCAGTGAGACTGTCTATGGCTGATGAGTAAAGGGGAAGCAGTTCATGTCCAGTAGAACTAGCAGAAGGTTTCTTTTATTTATTTATCCATCCATCTATCTATTTATTTATGAGGCAGGATGTCACTCTCTTGTCCAGGCTGCAGTGCAGTGGTGCAATTATGGCTCCTTGCAACCTGAATTTCTTGGCTCAAGTAATCCTCTTGCCTCAGTCTCCCAAGTAGCTAGGCATGCATCATCACACCCAGCTAGTTTTTGTATTTTTGGTAGAAATGGCCTCTGTCTATGTTACCTAGGCTGGTCTGAAACTCCTGGCCTCAAGCGATCTTCCACCCTGGCCTCCCAAAGTGCTGTGATTACAGGCTTGCACCACTGTGCCCAGCAGCAGAAGGTTTCTAAGTAAAAGTGGTTCTTTGCTTCTGACCACTTTCACTTTGTGGCCCAGAGATGAACACCTTCAGGCAACTGAAGCTGCTCCAGCTTGTGTGTGCGATTCATACAAAGCCCAAACATATTACAGGTTCTTCTTGCAGTACAGAAATAAGCAAAGCTTCCTAAAGCCAGGTACTCCATTAAAATGGTCATTGAGTCAAGGTAAAAACATTCTTTTTTTTTTTTTTTTTTTTAGTTGGAGTCTCACTTTGTCGCCCAGATTGGA
>NW_007046007.1:7664-58637 GCF_000164805.1 Carlito syrichta
CACTCACTTCAGCCTCCCAAAGGCATGGGATTACAGGCTGAGCCACCGAGCCCGGCTTAAAGAGAGAGTAGAGAGCACATAGATTTTTCCCCCCCTCTTTCAATAAATTAAGAGACTTCAGTATACCTTAAATAAAGAGACAAACAAAATTTAAGATATGAGTTTTAAAAAATCACTTTAATGTTCAGTCCAACACTAAAAGAATTTGCTCATTTCTTACTGACTAATGTCTCTAAGAATTAAAAGATAGTCCATTTTTATGAGAATATGGTTTATACATGGAGATGGGGTTTAATCAACAAAGTTTCAAATATTGGAAGCTATTTTCTACTTCATTACACTTAAGAAAATAGAATTAGTTAGCCTATGTTTAACTATACCATTATATTGTAAAGTTAATGGGAAATTAAATAAGTGCGTATGTGAAATTTAGTACCTTATACTGTAATCTTAAATGATTATTACTTACTATTTAATCTAACTCTGGATTATTGGTGGTCCTGTCATTTCTTTTAAGTAATTATGCAAATTAGTTATGAGCTAATTTTAAGTGCTTTCATATTTTGATTGAGACGCATTTAACATTTTCCATTGAATAAAAAAAAAAAACTTGAAAAAAGTCTCTAAATCCTTTCTCACACAACTTTCCCTTCTTATTTTGTCACATGCTACATAGCTAAAATGATGCAGCAAACAGAATATAAATATTACTCTAGCCAATGTAGCTGGCTAGTCAGTTGGGCTTTAATTTTATTGAAAAACATTTTACTGATTATTACAAAATATCACACAGTCATGCAATTCTCAGTTCTAGTAATGCTCTAAGTATATTTCTGCTTTCAAGTGTCCCCGTCAATGTTCCTATTTTGAGCTGGTACTTTTTAACCAGCCTTTTTTCATAGACGTGCCCCAGTGATATTTTCCTAAAGAATCAAGCCTGTTTTGAATGATATTTTCTTTCATAAACTGAAATTCATGCCTTATAATATCTAGACATTAATATTCTTAACTGGCTAATGCACACAAGCATGTCTTTTATAAAAAAAAACTTCCTGTAAGTGACCATACCTGAAGGAATACTATTAACAGAAGATTGAAAGACTACACTTCTACCAATGTTTCTGAATACATTTAGGATGTTTTTTTACCCTACTTTTTTTTTTAGATTGGAAAATATAGTTTATTTGGAAAGTAAATGGTGGGGGAGAGAGAGAGAGAGAGAGAGAGAGAGAGAGAGAGAGAGAAGATTCACCTCCCTAAGGTAGGGGAAGGGGGCCAAAGCTTAGAAAAACACAGCCTGGTCATAGCTCAAAGAACACAAGGCCAGACCATAGTTTAGCAAGGCAATGGACTATCCTAACATTTTAAGACAATAAACAGAATAGGCAAAAATAACATTTTATTTTTTAAAAAACTCATCTTACTTTTAATATCCTCAAACAATCAAGTGGCATGCATTCTCAACCACAAATTGCAATGTGACTAAGACACAGCTGAAGTAATCAGTTGTGTTACAAAATAATTTATGCTTGGAATTTATTTTTTAAAATCTAGTTTTATATATAAAATATAGTCTGTTTCAACTCCTTCCTAAATTTACTTCAAAGTATAGTCCAAAATAATACGACATCTGTCCCTTGCTCCTGAATTTTATATTCACATAATTCATAGATTGTCTAAAAAATTACTTTGCCTTATTTGAAGTAAGAATTAATCACGTGAAGTAGAATTAAGGATGGGACACACACACACACACACACACACACACACGCACACAAACATTATATTATTTACAAAATGAATTTAGAAATATATAAAATAAATAAATAATATTCACCTGCACAAAGTGAGGAAATATACTATATGCTGTTGAATATTTATGTAGAAAATATAAGTCTTGTGTATGTTGGGCTCTAGGTAACTGTGCTTGCCATTCTTGTGTTTTATATCCATGGAGAGTACCTAGCAGGAAGTAGACAAGTGGTGTGTACCTTTTTCATAAGCTAAAAGCATATGTTTTGCAAACTTTTGTCTATGAATCTTACCCAATGTCATGAAGCTGAGCAAATTAGAAAATTATTCTTGTGCATTTTTTAATTTGCCCTTGCCTCAGATGACTCTGGGGTTGTTATCCCTGGGTAAAGGTATCAAATAAATGCTTTGATTCTGCGTGTCTAGCGATTCTTCTCTTCTTAATGTCAATCATATAAAAACTTCTATTTGATGCAACACAAAGGAGGTGAGGCAGAAGGAGGAAGGACTTAAGTCCTGCTGCAGGCCATTTATGAATCTGTAGGCGATAATTTTATAGTAATGCAGATAAGTTATAACACTTATTCTGAAATTCTAGAATATTCTTTGAGAATTTATTGGTGATTATATTTTGCATTTTCTGTTTCCAATATTCTTTCTATGGCTTAGAATTTTGCCTCTACCATAGGCAAATAAAGGCATTTAAAAGGAGAATATTTGTTTCTTCCATTATTTCTGTGGCTACCATCAGATTGAGCAACTTAGTGGGAATATGGGTGAACTCTCCAGCAGCTGAGCTTAGGTGTTTATGAACGTTCTCCACACAAACTACTGAGAACAATACAGATTATTATACAGAAAGTTATACAGAGAATCATTGATTCTCTGGCTTCAACCCCCCAGTATGCATGCTTCCTGCTGTCAAGCCCTTTGAGGATGGACTAGATCCATGACACAGCTTTCATTTTGATCCTACATCTGGATAATTGCTCCTGGAACTTTTAGTGTAATATCTCTCGAGCATAAAGAAAAAGGAGCTATACAGATTCAGGCACTTAGTCTTTCTGTCCTCAGATGGGGCAAGGAAGGATACTAGTTCCTGAATGATGAACTTTGTAAATGACTCATTAACATTTTTTTCATTTGCAGCATCCTGAATAGCCTTATGAAATACTACAACAGCATGCGGTCAGTCATCTATTAATAAAGTTCCTTCTTTCAAACAACATAATGTGGAAATTATACTGGTACATTTTTAAAATTTTGCAGTCATGAAAACTTATTGCTTTATAAGTGCTTAAATAGGCAAAGAATATTGTGGCTTGCTCCATTGGTAGAATCACCATTGTAATGATACTACAGTCCACAATTACACAATTGCTGAGCAATCCACACTGTAAGGTATGCTCCTAATTATCGGGTTCAGTGGAGAAGATGTGCTGACTTCCAAGGACTTGTTAAAGCAAATATCTAGACTATGTCTAATTAGAGGGTTCTGAAATACTTTCAATATTGGAAGGTCATATATGTCTCAACTCTACAGGGTATAAATTTGTCATGTGGCTCTACTGCTAAGTGGGGTTTGCAGATAAGGCATGTGCTACGGTGTTTACGAAAAGAAAAGGATTTGGAGTTAGCTCAATTTGGTTCAGATTTTGTCTACCAGAGATCAGTTAAATGACCTTGGGCAAGTTAGTTAACCCCTCTGGGCATCAGTAAAATGGGGAATGATAAAATCATGTAAGTAACAGAAGTTGTTGTGAAAATCACATAAGTTCATGTACACAGAGAGCCTAATACGGAACCCAGCATATTGCAGTTGGTCAGTGAAAGTCTATTATTTTACTGCTTTATTGTCAGATTTGTTGGCTTAGAATCGTTCATCTCTTTGCAGCACATTGCCAATTGACAGCAATGTTTCTCTGTTACAATAAAACAGGTTGTGGCTTCCGTCCACTTCACTGAGAGGAAGAGACAGCCATCACGTAGAGCCGTCTCCATCCAGTGTTCTACCGCTTTCTCTTTCCAAGTATGTAAGAGCAGTTTTTGCTTATCAATGCACCCCATGGTGAGTGGATTGTTTTTTCCAGCAACTAAACATTGTTCTGACAACATCACCTGCAAGGCTAATTGTGCACTATTCCTTTAACCAGAGGACACCCTGTTTAATTTATCTGCAGTCTTAAAGGGGAGTTGTTTGCTAGATGAGATAGTGTTCTAAATAAAGTCTGGCACAAAACAGTCTCTCATATTTTGCTTAATCCTGAATCCTCCATAAAGTCTCAGTTAACTGTTGGGCTATCCTAAGTGTTTCTTTATGGTGATCTCACACTGCTCCATAGCTTATGTCAGAACTTCTGCCAGATAGAACAACACAGCACATTTTTGCCTGAGATACAACTCCCCACCTTTTGGGATGACTACTTTGGGCTTTCTCTGTCTGGTGGTAATCAATTTGGATGCTATCTTGTGTTGGTCCTTGACATCTGATCAAAACAGTGGTTCTCATCAATAATAATGAAGAGAATAGAACAAACTTATTGGTTACTTTAGTACAGAAAGCCCTCAATGGCTCTAAGACATTCAGATGGTCATGGATACTTAGAATTTTGAGTTGCAAGACATTCATGAGCAGTAAGTAAAATAATCTAATATATTTCTGAACATATTCCTAAACCACAATTTATTCATTGAAAGAGAGTTTGTACTGTATTAAAGTTTAAACTTTTCTATGACTAGACTCCTTATAAAACATATACTTCAAACTCCATTTAATTTTTTTTTTTTTTTTTTAGTTGGAGTCTCACTTTGTCACCCAGATTGGAGTGCAGTGGCCGCTCCCGGCCACTGCAGCCTCAAACTGCTGGGCTCCGGCGATCCTTCCACCTCAGCCTTCCAAGTAGCCGGAGTTACAGGCGTGCTACCACGCCCGGCTGATTTTTTGATTTATTGTAGAGATGAGGTCTCGCTGCCCAGGCGGGTCTCCATTTAAATTTAAACAATAATTTAATTTGGTTCTTCTCACCTCCAACTATAAACTAGACAACTCATTAAAAATCCATCTGCTTTTCAACATTAGAGAGTAGAGTATGTTAGTTCACTTTAATTTTCTTACTGTGAATATTTTGGGGTAAGTACAGGCACTGAGTTATACCCTACATTTTATATAACCACTACAAGAGATTGGTAATTGATAAGTAATTGATTTTCAAAGAGAGTAATCCTTTTCTTCGTGAATGGACTGAATTCTTGTGTAAACTGTCAGAGTCAATGTCTATAGATCTTCTGAACACTGTTAAACCAAGTGGCCACCATATGCTTGATGTGCCACCAGAAGTGATCAATAAATGAGGACTAAGATTCTTCCATAGGTTTAAAACTTCTAGTTATTTCTACCAATTCTGCAATAACAGAGATTTACTTTCAGATTGTGAAGTGTTTTAGAGTGTAGTTAACCAAAGAAAAGTGCTTTTGAGGAAAAATTTTTCAACGGACACATTCTACAATTCAATCTCTATATCTGTTACATTTAAACAAAGGAGTCAATTATAAAATTATAGACATAGTTCAATTTTACTGGAGCACATCAGAATGCTACAAATGAGAGGCTGAGTGAATGGTTATAAAGTGTTCATATTCATCCTATGGGAAAGTTGCAGGAAATGACTTGACAGCTTCAGATGTAGCCTCCTGCAGTTGAAAATAACAGAAATGCAACAGTATTCTAGCATCTTGACTATTTAGCAATCTGTTCATTCTTAATTTAAAAATATTCTTTACCCTGTACCCTCCCAAAATACAGTGAAATGATTTGCATGCTGTTGAGAAAGAAGGAAAAAAACATATCATTTGAATGTTCACTATCTAAAGAATGATGAAGTTGTTATCTTTCCACTGAAAGAAGGCTTTTACTTTTTTATTTTTGACTTTTTGTAGACATGAGGTCTCCCTATGTTGCTCAGGCCGATCCCAAACTCCTAGGCTCAAGCAATCCTCCAGGCTCAGCCCCCCAAATTGTTAGGATGACAAGCAGGAGCAACTGTACAAAGCCGAAAGAATTTAGGGAGGAGACGTAAAACCAGGGACAAAGAGAGGAGTCAAGATGAAAGAGATATAATGGTTTGAGTTTTAAAAAAATAGAGCAAAATGTTTCTGGTAATTTTAGTCTTTTATACTTTTCTTTTGCGACACATCAATGATTTATTAAAATTATATAAACAGTGGTCTGAGTAAGCTATAAATATTTAATTACAATAAATCAATGGAATCTTTAAACATCATTTGAGAAAGGTCGCGTAGTGATTATTTAAAAAAAGATATTTCAACCGGATTGCTTTGTTTGGTTTTTTTTGATGGTTTGGGTTTAAAAAAAAATGATCACTCTGTCGCCCAGACTGGAGTGCAGTGGCCACTCCCGGCCACCGCAGCCTCGACCTGCTAGGCTCTGGCAATCCTTCCACCTCAGCCTTCCAAGTAGCTGGAACTACAAGCGCGTGCCACCACACCCGGCTAATTTTTGATTTACTGTAGAGAAAAGGTCTCGCCAAGTTGCCCAGGTGGGTCTCGAATCCCTGGGCTCAGGCAGTCCACTCACCTCAGCCTCCCAAAGCGCGGGATTACAGGCTGAGCCACCGACTCCAGTCAACCGGATTGTATAGGGCTGCCTCGTACACCTTTATTCATTAGAAGTAGCTGCCCTGCCAGCTGACAAAGGAGCCCCGTGTGGAATAAGGAAGTTTTTCTAGGTCTCTCACTTCCTAATATGCACAAAGGAGTCCACCTACTTTATGGAGGTCTTCTCTGTCTTCCTTCTGAAGTTACACAAAGGAGTTCACATATTTTATAGAGGTTTTCTCTATCCCCCTTCCCAGTGTGTATACAAAGGAGTCCACCTATTTTGTCAAAGTTTTCTCTGTCCCCCTTCCCAATAAGCACAAAGGATTCCACCTACTTTACAGAGGTTTTCTTGTCCCTCCGCCTTAATATGTAAAACAGTATGAGCAGTTCCTCCTTTGGGTTCAACTTCCTTTCCTGACCTTTTTTCCTTGAAATGAATGGAAGAACGCTAGGCAGAGTGCTGGAACCGAGACATTCAGTGAGAAGTAGAGGATTAAAAGATCTGCCATCGGGCACAGAAATCTCCAGACTGGCATTGTCTAAGGTCCGTCAGAAGTCGATTTCCTAGTCACAAAATGTGTGGGGGTTTTCATAACTGTGGTGAGTGGAAGGGTCTGGACCAGGTTGTGACTGAAAGGCAGGCAGGCTTCCCAGTAGCTGGGATTGCAGGTGGGTGCTACCATGCCCAGCTAATTTTTTTATTAAAAAAATTTTTTTGTAGAGACCAGGAAAAGTAAGCAAAAACTTTGCCTTTCAAATAGAATGTTTAGACATATTTTTTTCTTATTCTTAGTATTTGTCAAACACTGCAGTGAATTATCTTTTCCCTGTGCTGAAAAGTTTCTAATTGGCTTCATAGTTAGCTAGTTCATAAAAACATTTAAATTTTTTCTAACATTTGTTATCACAGAAGACAGTATTTTTCTAATTCAAATTATCAACCAGAAATTCATTTCTTACCTTGTCAGAAGGTTTGAATGGATTTCCTTGTCCACTAATTCCACCACTGATACTAAATCCAAGGCCAGGGTTTTTTTCTATTCTCACACAAAACTATGTAAAAAAGATATTAAAAGATAATCAAATAGCTATCAAAGCTAAATATTTTCAAATAACCTCATTATAGTAGAAAATATTCTGATTTTGCTTGAGTTCTTAAGGTTAGCCTATGTCAACTTGGTACACAGAAGGCAGTATAGACTCCAACGAAGTGTTTAGAGTCTCCACAGGCAATAAGGATGATGAAAACTGGCTTAAAATTACCTGAATGAGTAGATGTTAGTAAGTGCTTATCTGTTACCATGTATAGGAGGACTACATTGATTGGCTGTTTTAAGTAATTAGATGTCTTATCAGCACCTAAAAGGTTGTGCGTTATCTTAACAATATAATGCCATAAATAATACCATAAATGCACATGCATTCAGACTGATTAGAAAGGACTGTGTGGATCAGTGAAAGAAAGCTTGCAAGTGTAGAATGAGAGAAAATATGGCTATTTAAACAAGTTGCTTCTACTTTCTAGCAAAGTAGCACAATTCTTATCTTTGATAAAGTCTATTGGTGAGGAATATTAGAGCGTCTAGTTTTCTCAAAATAAGGGGCCATGGCTTTAGTGAGGGTGAAACAAAGGAAGAATAAAGTACTTAGTGTGTGTGTGTGTGTTGGGAGGTATGATTCAGGGTTAGGGAGTGCATTACAGAAAGATACTTAGTGGTGCTATGCTGAATTGGCTTTCTAGTGACTAATCTCTTTCCCAGCAGTATGTATTACAGCTTTTAGTGGATACCTGCTGCTTCTGCTGCCAAAGATGCATTCATCCTTCTCATAGCTATATTTTAATTTCTCTTTGAAGAGCCACCCACTTTCTTATTCTCAGCTTGCATGCTTTGGAGGCATTGTGATATTTATACCTAAAACAAAGCACTGTAGTCCCTAAAAAATGTGATTGTTTACAGGAAGGGCAGGTAACCCAATTAAAAAAAAGATTTAGGAGATATCTACTAAGATTTCCAAAAATTGTGTTCTTTCCTTGCTAGTTTCAAATCTGACAAGATCTGGAGCCCTTGTAGCTATCTTTCTACTATGACAGGAAAGCCGTTCTAGGACAAAAACCAACCCGGGGAAAGAGAAGTAATGACTTCCACCAAGCCTAGCATTAAGTCTTATCTGAAGCCTGCCCCAATCCTGGAGTTTCAGTTTATATAAGCCAAAACATTCTCTGCTTGCTTAAGTATTATTATATTGGGTCACTGTAATCAAGTGCTAGTTGATAAAAAGTCTGGGGGAACATTGCTCCTTTTCAAATATAAAAGAAGCTTTTTTATTATCTTTGATTTTATTATTTTTAATTTTTATTTTTTTAGAAGAGGTCTCGCTATGTTGCCCAGGCTGGTCTCAAACTCCTGGCTGCAAGTGATTCTCCCACCTTGGCCTCTCGAAGAGGTAGGATTACAGGCATGAACCACTGCACCCAGCCATACTAGTTTAAATTTTTTTTTTAGTTGGAATCTTACTCTGTCGCCCAGGCTGGAGTGCAGTGGTATCCTCACAGCCACCGCAGCCTCAACCTGCTGGGCTCAGGTGATCCTTCTGCCTCAGCCTTCCAAGTAGCTGGAACTACAGGTGCTTGCTATCACACCCATCTAATTTTTTGATTTATTGTAGAAACGAGATCTCACCAAGTTGCCCAGGCTGGTCTTGAACCTGTGACCTCAGGCAATCCTCTTACCTCGGCCACCCAAAGTACTGGGATTGCAGGCTTCAGCTACCACGCCCGGCCACTTATCTTTTATTTTAAAAAGAAAACAAATTATACACTTGTTTGAAAATTCCTTTGGGAACTGAAACAACTAGAAGCTCAAATATTCTATACAGTATGAAACTCAAGATAAGGTTTTCACCCATTGAAGGGCTGTTAATTTCAGGAGCATCCAGAAAAAACTTGATGACTAAGAATGCTTCACTCCTGGAGTCATTTCCAGGCCCGAGTCCTGGGAGGGTTATCACAGAAAAGCACTGCTGAAGAGGGCTCCATATCTACATGAATTTTTATGCAAGTAAGGCAGCTGAGTCACTCTCATATCTATTATCTCTTCATTGACTCTCCAGAGCAACAGCTGGCATACAGCACTCAATTAGTTTTTGATTGAATCAACAAATGAACGAGATAATATGCATGTGCAGCCAAGGATACTTTCAAACACAGATTATCAATAGTATATTGTGGCTCCTTGTTAAAACACAGAGGATTTTGGAATGCATGCCATTTCTTCAAAGAGTGCTTTGATTATGTAATCAACTACTTTGACAAACTGTTATAGCTTTGAAAATAAAAACTGCTGCCAAAATCATGATTTGTGCCTTTATGTTACAAATATTCACTGATTCCCTACTAAGCGCCAGGCAGATAATAAAAATTCTAGACCTCGTGGAACTTACACACTAGTGAAAAAGATAGATAGCAAACATAAAAAACAAATAAATAATTTTAAATAGTGAGATGATCTGTAGAAAAAATACAGCAGGAAAGGTACTGACTGAATGGGAGTGAGGATCTATTTTAGATAGAGCAGACACAAAAGACCTCTCTGAGTATGTAACATTTGAGCAGAAACACAGATGGTTCTTTAGAACTCTTTAGGATTGAGTGATAGACAATAAGGCAAAAGAAAACTATCCAGAGAAGAGGGAACAGTGATAATAAGATGGATGGGTCTTTATGAAGTCAAGAAAGAACAAGATGGCATAAGGATAGACATATAGGTGAACTTTCGACAGAATTGAAAGTCCAGAAATAAGCCCTAACATTATGGCCAAATTATTTTGACAAAGGGCTCAGGTAACTCAGTGAGGAAAAGAAGGGTTTTTCAACAAATGATGCTGGGACAATAATATATCCAAACGTCCAAACGCAGAAGAATAAATTTGTATCCAAAACTCACACCATACACAAACATTAACTCAAAGTAGATTACAGACTGAGACATAAGACACATACTGTAAAACTCTTAGAAGAAAATGCAAGAGGAATAAAATTCATGATCTTAGGCAGTGATCCTTTGATATGAAACCAAAGGTGATACAAGATATTGGAACATTGAATTCATCAATTTTAAACATTTTTTGTACTTCAAAGGAAACCTTCAAGAAAACAAGAAGAAAGTCCACAGAATGGGAGAATATATTTGCAAATTATATATCTGATGAGGTTCTTATATCCAGAATATATAAGTAACTCTTACAAATAAATAATAAAAAGACAAAGAACCCAATTTAAAATAGGCAAAATATTTGCACAGACATTTTCCCAAAGAAGATATATAAATGTCTAATAAGCACCTAAAAACATACTCAATGTCATTAATAGTTAAATAAATGTAAATCAAAATCACAATGAGATACTAAGTCACAGGAAGGCTATAATTAAAAAACACAGACAATCACAAGTATTGAATGCAAAGATGTGGTGAGGATGCAATATATTGTAGCTACTTTAGAAAACAGTTTAGCAGCTCCTCAAAATGCTAAACATAATTACTATATGATCCAGCAATTTCACTTGTAGATATCTATCCACGATAAATGAGAATATATATCTATACACACAACTTTGTACTTAAAGGTCATAGCAGCATTAGTCACATAACCAAAAAGCAGAAATAACCCAAATGCCCATCAACTGAAAAATGTATAAGCATAATGTGGTATACCCATACAATGAGTATTTAACAATATATTTAACAATGACAAGGAATTAAGAACTGATACATGCTACACCAAGTACATCATGCTAAATGAAAAAGCAAGTCACAAGAAACACACGTTGCACAATTCCATTTATATTAATTATCTCGAATACGCAATATGTTGAGACAGAAAGAAGACGAGTGGTTGTCCAGGGCTGGAAGGAGGGGGTAAGGAAAGTGACTGCTAATGGTTATAGAGTTTCTTTCTGAATGACGAAAATATAAAATTAGATTATGGCGATGGCTATATAACTGTGTAAACAAAATAAAAGCCACTGAATAGTAGTGCACTTTAAAAAGGCCAACTTCATGCTGTGTAAATTACAAACAACGAGGTCAGAGGACAGAGGAGAAACAGTGAAGGGAAGAGCAGATTGAGAGAAAAGCCAGGCCATATCTGTGGAGACCCCACATCTTAGAAAGGATCTGGAACTGACTCCGAAATCTGAGCGCCACGAGAGCGTTGCATGCACAGGAGTCGCGTGATGGGGCTTTTGTTCTGGCAGTGGAGAACAGACTGAAGGGAAGTAAAGGTGAAGAAGAGAAAGCAATTTGGAGGCTTCCGAGTCGTTAGGAGTGAGGTCGTGACCAACTCAGATGGCAGCTGGGCAAGTGATGAGAACTCGTGGGTTCAGGATAGATTTTGACAGAATTGCTGTGGACTGGGGTGCAGGCTGTGAGAAACCGCAAGGAAGGGCCTTTGGTCACAGCAAAAGGGCAAACAGAAGGACCACCAGTTGAAATGGGGCAGTCTGGGAGGGAAGCAGGTTTAGTGGGGGCAACAGCAGGAAATAGCCAGTTTTCTCCATGATGTCGAGTGTAAGGAGTTTTTTGGACATCCAGATTGAGCCGCCAACATTTGCTAATTTCATATGAACATCTAGGGGGCAGGGGAGAGACCAGGGCTGGAGATAACAAGTTTTAGAGTCACCTAGCCTGGAACTGAATTTAAGGGAGCATGAGCAAAAGAGAGGAGTCCAACCCTAAGCAGGGGGCAGAAGAGAGCCGGGACATAATGACTGGTGAAGTAAGAGGGAAAACCAGTAGAATGATGGCAGCCAAGTGAAGAAGCTGCTTCAAGAAAAAGGTCACTCCAACCACATAACTGAAAGGTCAAGTGAGTGAGATGGGTATGGGACTTGACAGAAGCAGAGAGAATGCTTCATGGTATGTATATCAAACTTGAAATGGAAGTAGCTACTACTTTTAGTTCCTGGTTTCATCAGTTGTCATATAATAGCACTTACATAGATAAGTGATGAAGAGGGTATTGTAATTGTTGTGTTTGACTTACATTGTATACACTGCATAACCATACAAATTCTACATAAATCTTCTCTGCGTTTCCCAAAATTTCTAATAAATATGTGTAATGAGCTGAAAAAGGTAATAATAATTAGAAAATATAGATATTAATAGTCAACAATACTACTTTTGATAACGGCTCTTCTATTTTCTTTTCTTCTTTTTTTTTGAGTTGGAGTCTCACTGTCGCCCATGCTGGAATGCAGTGGCACGCTCACAGCCACCACAGTGTTGATCTGCAGACCAGCTGGGCTCAGGCGATCCTTCTGCCTCAGTCTTCCAATTAGCCAGAACTACAGATGTGTGCTTCCACGCCTGGCTAATTTTTTAAAAAATTATTTTTACTGTAGAGATGAGGTCTTGCCAAGTTGCCAAGGCTGTTCTTGAACTGCAGGCTTAGGCAATCCATTTGTTTTAGCTTCCTGAAGTGCTGGGATGACAGGCTGAGCCACCGTGCCCGGCCGTGATCTTCTATTTTCATACCGTTTTTGTCTGTTGTATATAAGAGATGCAAGTCTAGCTCAAAACCCTGATTAAATCTTTCAAAAATATGTACTGGTATCAAGGTTGAGGAATAAAATCCCCTGATGTGGCATTTTTCAAGTCTTTCAGAAAAATTTATTTATTCTGTATATAACTAGGAAGTGGAAATTCAAATGCCTTTTTGTTCAGAAATAATTTTAGAGGTTATTCATTTTATTTCCTTCATTTTACTCTTAAGGAAACCAACAAAATCAAGCATATGTTTAGTGAAGCGATCACAGCCGTCCTTTGATTCCTGTTGCAATACTGACCATGTTCTGCCGTGTGACGGCACACGACCTGAAGTCAGTTAATAGACTTTGTGGTGCTAAGTTATACGTTACTTGTGTCAAATTGTGAATTATAAGTTGAGACCTGAAGCACTATTTTGATGACTGGAGAATGGAATTCTACAGGGAAAATATTTACAAGTAGCAATTCTTTAAGTGGGGCAGGATGAGGTATAGGACATTTCTAAAATTATGCAAGTCAATAACATACATGAAAACTATCTACTTATTTTATAACTATTTTATTACACCATTGTTTTTTAATTTAAAATTTATAACAAATAAAACAAATCTTTCCAAATTTGGCTCTGACATCACTCCACAGAAGATCTCTTTTTTTGCCTGTTCCCACTGGATGAAACCCTCACCTGGAACTCCTGTGTACTCTTTGGGCAGTTGACCAGAGCATCTCAACTGAAGAACTGTCTGTGGCATGTCTCTCAGCCAACTGCTTTAGTACTCCACATGCTATTCAGTATTAAAACAACTTTTTCCAGGAGAGAGTACAGCACCTTCTTCTGGGAAGGTTTTGGAGCTTCTTTCCCGTCAATATGATGAATGCATATCAGCTTGTTTAACTTACTGAGGCTAATTCTAAAATGATCTCACAAGTTCTGTACCAGGCACAGTCTTTGGTTCACACGAATACTTGCAGGCACTTGCAGGAGACAGCTCTAGAGCTCCTGCCATCCTGATATGTTGGGGGTGATCTCCTGTCTGGGACAGACATGGACTGGAGGGTGTACTTTCCCATTGTTTAGCTCTTCCAGCGTGAACTTATTCTTGATTTGTGTGCTTGTCAAGTGCAGCAGGCTGTGGCATGCAATGCAGTAGATTCATAAGACTGGGTTCCAGTCTCAGGTTAGCTTCTGAATTGTTGTACAGGCAAAGCATTTAACTTCTTTTAACTTAGTTTTTCTAGTCAATAAAAGGAAATTGCTTAACCTATATCACAGTAGTATCAATTGAATCAGTTTATACATGGAAGAATTTTAAGAGGGTTGAAACATCACGCTGATGCTTTTCTTTCTGATTTCTGCCTTGGTATCTGTATAGTGTGCCTTGTTTTACATATTTGCAAAGGGGAAAAACCGAGCCGATGTTAGTTTCTTTTTTAAAATGCTCAACAAGTTAGGAACAACTTATGTATGCTTTTAAATCGTGGTGATATCAATGTATTATTCAGCCAGTAATTTGTTGAGCATAGAGTATCTAAAACAGTGGTTCTCAACCTTGGCCACACAATAGAATCACTGAGAAGTTCTAAAAAATTTTATAGGCTAGGCGTGGGGGCTCATGCTTGTAATTCTAGCACTTTGGGAGGCTGAGGTGGGAGGATTGCTTGAGGCCAGGAATTTGAGACCAGCCCAGGCAACATAGCAAGACCTCATCTCTATAAAAAGACAAAAAGAATTATCTGGGCATGACGGCACTAGTTTGTAGTCCCAGCTACTTGGGAGTTTGAGGTGTAAAGATCACCTGAGTCCAGGAGGTTGGGGCTGCAGTGAGCTGTGATGGTGCCACTGCACTGCAGCCTGGACAACAGAGTGAGACTCCGACTCAAAAAAAAAAAAAAAAAAAATTCTCATTGTCCAGGTCACATGCAAATCAATAAAATCAGTTTATCTTGGGATGAGGGCAAGTCATCAGTTTTTCAAAGCTCCTGAAGAGATTTTACAGCTGAAGTTTGAGAACAATTAAGTATTACTATGTTGTGAAGGGGAGGGTAAGGGAGACAGAGTCTTTAAGATTCTTTGGTTAGACTGGGAAACAGAGGAAGGAGCTAATGGGATGGTTAAGAGTTTTTCATGTGCAATGAAGAAGAAGAAGAGAGAAGAAGGGAGAGAAGTCTTCGCTCTCTGGCTGTTTTCTTCAGTTCACTACTTAATAAAATGCGAACTCTTATCCTCTATTATACTTGTCAGTAATTTCAATGGCTTATGCATTAAAATCCCTTTTCTAAGTAAAATCCCCTGATAATGAACATGCACATGGTTTTTGCTGCATATTTTTGGTTAAAAGAATATCTGTTTTTTTAAAAACAGATTTATAGTCTATAAAAACGGATACCTTGAATCTGGGAAACATGTTATATTTTAAAAATCACTTTCATATATTTTATGTAATGTAAACCTATAGTTGAAAATGGACTTGATACTCATTACTTCTGAAAATAAACATATAAAACAAGTGCATTAAGCTAGAATTCTAGAATCCTTGGATATTTTGCTCTGCTTTATTGTGCTTGGTAGTTTGAAAGTTTAGAGAGTTTAATCATCAAAGTTTACTAAGTGTTTCTTTATGGCGAAACAAAATTAAATACTCAAGCCACAAGTGACATTCTAGTTCATTCAGTGTTGTGAGTTTCAGCATTTTATTATATATGTTCATTGTCATATGAAATTTACTCTAATCAGGTCAATCATATACTAGTTCTTTGGGTAACACTAAGGAATACAAAGGTATGTTTTTTATAATGAAGTTTTCATTTGTTCAGTAGTTTTTTTTTAAAGCAATCGGAAGTGTTTATGTGAGTTCACTGCAACACTCCATCTGCATAGGCAGTTCTGTAGTTCTGTGCCGAAGTTCAAGCGGGCTTAATTAGTATCATTTGAAAGAAGAGGGCACTGAGAGAACAACAGGCAGGTGTCTGAGATCATGTGGTTAGCTTCAGAGGAAGACTGGGACACAGAACTTGGCGCTGGGTCGGACAAACTTAAGATTCCAGCATGACCTATTATTATACTTTCCATAAATTCATTGTCTTCTCTGTGCTTTGCTTTTCATTTGTAAAGAAGAAATTAAATTATTATGAGGATTACATAAAACAGTATGGGTAACAGGACCAGCTATATAATTAGTCTGGCTTGGTGCAAAATGAAAATGCGATGCTCCTTGATCAGCGATGATTGAGAATTACAAGCGGGTGACTGATAGCAGAGCGCAACCCAAGTGTGGGTCCGCAAAGCCTTGTGCCCTGGATGTGAGACGTGCTCATGATGTGAGATGCAGCACAAAACTCGGAGGAGACACTCAGCGTATGGTCACTGTTGTCCCTTTCTTCCGTGCTTGTATGCAGACTTCCTTTACCTAAATCAAAACTAGTGCATTCATAGTAATTAGGTTTTGTAACCTGTGGCATTCTAGTAAGTGATTACTTTTGTAAAAGTAAAGCTTCTAAGCTTTATTGCATTAAAAATTATTGTGTTTTATTGTGCTGAGAGTCTTTCTTTGTACTACATTTATGTCTCTTTGCTCTTACAAAGGTTGAATTATTTAAGCTTTTGTACTTATATCGTTTAACATTGTTGTTATAATAATTTAAGTGGGAATTTGTTTTTTTCTTTATGGCTCTTTTACAGAACTACTAGAAATGTCTTTGTAAAATAGAGTGTTTTGATTTGTATGTATAAAAATCACATTAAAAATTTTATGTGACCTTATTGGCCTTTGCACTTAAATCACAATAGTTTTCATGCAATTCCATATAGTCTTCAAATGTCTTAGATATTTTTTCCATTTTTTCTTAGTAAATTTGGAATAAAAGTCTTTCTTTAAAAATGCACAGCCACACACATATTAAAGGGGTTTTCTGAATTTTCAAAAGAAATATAACTTAGGAAAGTAAAAAACATAAAATTGTTTGTTTTTTAACGAGTGAAAAACACAACCTCTTTCAGCCTCTCTTCATGTTTTGTTTTGTTTGTTTTTCTATTTGTAGACTAAGGAGATTGGGACTGATAACCATCAGGTTCCTTCTAGTATTTCAATCCAAAACCCTTTGTTTTTAGTGCTTCTATTTTCTATTTTTATATTCTCAGTGCCAGGCTTGTGTGTGTGTGTGTGCGTGTGTGTGTGTGTGTGTGTGTGTAGAATTGTATCATTTGATTCTCACAAAAACTCTGTGAATATTGTTGATAGGTGGCAGTGTTCGTATTTTAAAAGGAGAGAAACAGAACTTTGGGTTAATAACCTTGGCCAAGGTCAGTAACATGTGGAGTACATAAAGTAGTTGGCCAGGGTCACATGGCAAACAAAGGTAAACATGAAACCAGAACCCCGAATTTGGAGACCTAGTCCTAGTTTTCTCATTCTTGAATGCTGTGGAGCTAAATGAAGAAGTGGATAGGTTACAAAAGAAAGAGGGATGAGAAAAAATAGGGAGGGTCAGTGGTGTGCTGGAAAATGTTTAACAGCTGGTTGTGGGCGGGGGTGTGCTGTAAGTGTCGTGTTTGCTGGTTTTCATGGTGTCATTTTCTCCACACTTCAAACTGTTAATGTGATGTCACTATAGATGGACTTGGAAAGACACGCAGACGATTAATTGGCCAATATGAGCTGGCTCCAGCATGCCACAAGCAGTGGACACATATTATTACACTGAATTGTGAACAAAGTTGTTTTTTGTTTTTTTGTTTTTTTTTTGAGTTGGAGTCTCACTTTGTCGCCCGGACTGGAGGGCAGTGGCCGCTCCCGGCCACCGCAGCCTCGACCTGCTGGACTCCGGCAATCCTTCCGCCTCGGCCTTCCGTGTAGCTGGAATTACAGACGAGCGCTACCACACCCGGCTGATTTTTTGATTTATTGTAGAGATAAGGTCTCCCTGCCCAGGCGGATCTCGAACCCGCGGCCTCAGGCAATCCACTCACCTCAGCCTCCCAAAGGCATGGGATTACAGGCTGAGCCACCGAGCCTGGCTGTGAACAAAGTTTTAAGAGACTGCCTTAAGATTTATAACTGGAGGTTGGGGAGGCGAGGTGGGTACATAGTTTTGAAACCAGCACTAGTTGTTTAGAGGCTCTTTAGGCTTTCTTGTGGTCATCCCAACGTGTTTTTATTGATAATATTTATAAATATTTATGGGGGTATATGTGAAATTTTGTTACATGCATAGAATGTGTAATGAACACGACAGGGTATTTAAGGGTATCCATCACCTGGAAGCATTTATCATTTCTATGTGTTGAGAACATTTTCAGTCCTCATTTCAGCTATTTTGAAATGGACAGTACATGCTAAACCATTTCAGCCTGAAACCAAGGCAGAAACACTGAGATGGCAACAAGAGTTATATTTCCATTCCTTCCATAACATAGTCAGTCAGTAAATGCTTACATTTCTCTCCCTCAGTTTGAAAAGTACCTGGTGTTATCAGAGCTGCGAATCAAAACACTTGAAAACTACTATAAATACATTGTATGAAATAATTATGATGTTTTAAACTTAATACATGAGTAAATGTTAAAATTTAGTAATCATCTTACTAGTCAAACTTTATATAATTTACATATTTTTTTGAGCAAAAAATGTTAAAATAGGCTTTACATTTAGAGTGTTCAGAATAAATGCATGCTAATACTAAACCTACTATTCAATGTAGGTGAAAATAGAGGACATTAATCTCAGTAGATTTTTAAAAGACCCTGGGAGAAAAAATGAACATGTAGCTACTAATAAGAATAACTAAATCAGAGAACTAGGTTGAGGTTATGGTATTTGTGGAGAAGTAATATCTATGAACAGTTTTTCATCCTCCTAAGATACATTTGGTAAAGTATAATTTAAATCTTTATCAACTTTTAAGAATCTCGGGAGAATTAAAAACCTCACATTATTATCTGATTAAAAGCATCTGTCTGGTTTATTATATCTTAAAGCAACACTTGACTTACATTAAGGCAGGAGAGGAAGAAAATTAACTGGAAAAAAGTATCTGTGATTCTGAGAATAATTAATAAATAATCTCAGCTTCAAGAGGGTATTAAGAATTAGAGGAAATCTTTAAAGCGGCTGGATCAAGTGATAAATGGCTCTTAACAACATAAAGGAAATACTGGAGAATAAAGTTAATCTTGTCTGATATGTTTAGAAAATATGGTAGGGTGATATATAAAACTTTGAGCAAGGAATAATAAAATGAAACTTTTACAGACAATATTAAAAAGTTAGCAAAGTCAGTAGGAGCTTTGCTTCATTAACTGAAGAATAAAATAAGATAACTTTATTTTAAGTGAGTATTAAGATCTTAATGTCTTACTTTCTAAGCTTAATATAGGCCAATAGATGAGATACCATTCAGTTTTCTGATCCAAAAGAAGAGAAACAGATTTCTACGATGAAAAAGCAAATCCTAATTTTAGATCGGTCAGGAGAGCAGCAATTTTTTGGCTGCATGGCATTTACGTTTGGAGTATGTCAGAAATATTTCCCTTCTAACTGTTGTTGTAATTCTCTTCACAGCAATGTCTTATCTTTGTAGAATCCAACCATCAGCATATAGAACTTTAAAAAAAGTCTTCCCACAAATAGAGGGAAAAAGTACAGTTTACTTTTGTATTTACCAAGGCCTCTGTCAATTTTAACAGAGGCCTTGGTAAATACACAATCGATTGAAGTTCTTGCTAATGTTCGGAAGCTATAATGCAGAGCTAAATTGAAGTCAGGGGTGGGTATAGGATAGTAGCAGAAAAACTATTCTGATCCACAATTTTTCCTTCTGTGAAACAGGTATTGAGCCAAGCATAAATTTCCAGTAAATTTGTAGTAATCCTGAACCATGGAAAGTAATGTCAAAATCTCTATGCACCTTTAACATGGTGATAGTACTGTGTCCTGGACCACATTTATGAGGGAATGCAAACCTTGGATCTTTGGGGCTTTCCTGAAAAGGTATCAAGAATTGAAAAATTCTCTCACCTGCTCTGGATATCCATCCATACTCCTTTGCCCTTTAGTTTGAATTAAGCACCGTCCAGGCTGAGGTCCCCGGGTGGCCTGTGAAGAGGGAATCTGAATAGGCAATGGTGACTGAAATTGCTGGATGGTCACTTTGTTTATATTTCCCTCATATGGCTGCTGCTCCCGGCTGCGATGCTGAAGGCTTTGAGACCCCATCAAAGTCTGGATGTGGCTGCCTGCCTGTGGAGAAGATAATCTGTCAGGCGGATCCATGGTGCTGAAAGGATTTGATTAAAGCAGAAAGCATACACAGAACACCTCTCAGTAAAGTGGCATCATCTGGACTCTTAGTCAAGGCTGGCAAGGATAGTGAAGACACAGTGAAAGTCTGCCCACAGTGGTATATGAAAACGTTAATAGTGGAGCTAGGTCTCATTAAACATATTATTAGACATCTTTTGCCATGCCAGAGATGAGTTTAATCCCAGTTTTAAGATGACAAAATTCAGTCTAAAAAATATCCAGAAGAAAAATGAGTCATGACTTAAAAGTGGAGTGGAGTTCTATCTAGCGCTCAGGGAGAAATGATGGAAACATTTCCTGATTCTGAAGCAAAAGAACCGAGTTGCTTATTTCCTTTTATGATACAGGTGCATAGTAAACATGTTCAGGTGAACATAACTGATATTTATTAATTTTCTGCATTACTAAGTCAAGAGTATGATTTTGGGAATCTAAGCTACATTAAATTCCAGTGGGGGCACTAGATATGGAAAGGTCTTCAACGTAAGCTTCGTGTGCTTTCAGAGATTCACCCATACTGTTGTGCAAAGTGACCACTAATCGTTTCTCCATCTTTTCAGGTGAAGAAGAAAGGGCATGCCCGCTGTGATCTCCCATCTATGCATGAGGTGATCATCATTCTGCTTCTTTGTCTTCTCCTATTTTCTCACCTTCGTTCTTGCACTAACTTCCCGAGTCATTCCACCAAATGTTTTTTCTACCAAGCAAGTAGTTCTGTTTGTGAGCTGGTAACCCAGAATATGCTTAATAAAATAGCAAATGATTTAACGAGGAAGTCTAACATGGGGGAGTGAATGCTTAGTATTAATAAACACATATTTTAGTGTTGTGCTTGATACTTAACCCACTACTACTGAAAAAATCTGAGGACTTACTTTTTTTTTTTTTTTTTTTTTTGGCATCTTACTCTGTTGCCCAGGCTGGAGTGCAGTGGCACACTCACGGCTACCCCAGTCGACCTGCTGGGCTCTGGTGATCCCTCCGCCTCAGCATTCTGAGTAGCCGGAACTATAGGCACATGCTACCATGCCTAGTTAATTTTTTATTTATTATAGAGACAAGGTCTCACTGGTCTTGAACCTGCGGCCTCGGCCTCCCAAAGCTGGGATGACAGGCTGAGCCACTGAGCCCAGTCAGGATTTACTTTTTAAATTCATTTTATTTCTGGTTGCTCTTTTAAGGGTAGGTAACTTGGAATTCAAAAGTAAATTTTATCTTAGAAGTCATTAGCTAGGAAAGCTTGTGACTTCCTGACTTACCAAGATTTTTGGTTACTAAGAAAACATTAGGTTAGAGGAATAAAAGGGGTAATTATTAATGTATTCATGGAAGAGATTAATTTTAATTATTTTAAAGTTCTTAAAGAAGAGCAACATTAAAAATAAACTACAGTAATTAAAAACTCATTTGAAGAGAGAAAGTATATTGTTGGATTTCAGATAAGAGGTAATTTCAAAAGAAATTTCAAAATCATTATTTGGCATAATAAAAAACCATTTGATTAGATTTTAGATGTCCAACTGACGGTCTTGGTATTATGTATAATTTTTTTGCATTCAAAAGCAGTAAATATTTTATTCATGAGAAATTGGAGGAAAATATGCCCAAAAGGGTTTCAGGTTATACCAGTGCAATTTGAAAAGAATTAAGAATCCAACACTGTCCAATACATTTCACTAGTAATCACAAAACTATAACCTCATAAATGTAACTAAGATAAACTCATAAAGGGCAAATGTGTATTTCTCTGTTGTATCTATTCACTTCTCAGAAATCTTAATGAAAGGAGATACTGCAATCTTTTCAGTCATTCTAGAAGACTTGAACAACCTTCTGGTGAACTCTTTCCTTATTGTAAATTCAGCTTTTTCCTGTTCTTATGGAATATTATGCTCTCCCCCCTGCCACCCCACCAGGGCATGAAGGCATAAGCAAGTGGTATCATCTTCTTTTGTTTGGGAGAGGAGGGAAGCCATGATACCTACAGTTCATTCAGAGCTGTTGGACTTTGAATGAGCTCACTGGCACCCTCAGTTACTTAGAGACAATGAATGATTTCCTGGAGTCACAGGAGCGGAGGGTAGGGCTGTCTGACTGAGGCTGACTGGCCCAGCTACTGAGCAAGCAATTGATTTCCATGTTTATACCTGCTTCTCATCTCTGCTGGCATAATATTTATGGGTCTTCAGTCAGTGTTTGAAACAGTGAAAGAGAGGAAGACTGGTAGACTCCATAGATAAGTAAATAATTTTTACACCCAAACTTAGATGGATCCAGAATATATTCTTGGTTCTCACGGAGACTAGTATAGTTTAGACATCTAAAGTCTTCATGAGAAAATCAATAATGACTGCTTAATGATTACTTTGTTGATTAGAATATTCCAGTAATACTCTATCTAAGGGCTAAAACCTAATTCTTTATATAATGGAACTGTAATAGCCTTCAGATTTTTTTTTTTTTTCTGACGGGACAGTTTGAACTCAAGACTATGTTGACTTTAGACTCTTTGAGGGCAAGCATCATGTCCTACTTGAGATTTCTGGTGGCTGACCCAGTAGTTGGCACTTAATAAATATGATGTAGCATCCAAACACTCAGTGCCATGCAGCGTGCTGACATGCTGCAAACAGATTACCTCACTGAATTTGCACAACAGCAGTAAGACAATTATAAATTGTTGTCATTCGAATTTAGTGAGGACAGAACTAAGGCTGGGGGAGGGCAGGCAACTTTCTCAAGTAATCTGTACAGCTGGTAAACTGGCAAGACCATCATTTGAATCAAGGCTGTCTGACTATCCAAGGTCATTCTCTCTAACATTACATTATCCTGCAACTCTTTTCCCCCAAATGGGCACCCCCTAATACTCAAACTATGAATTGAAAAAGAACCATAATAGAAACAAAGGATCAGGCTGTTTAGGGAAGAAATCTTATTCCATTTCTTCAGCAGCTCTTGAGTTTGCTAAAGGGACATACCATACTTATTGAATTAGGTCTATCATCTAATTCGGACGTGTTTGTCTCTTCAAGCTTTATGGTTAAATAGACAGGATGATGCTTTTGTATTTAGTAATATTTCCATTGCTATGAAGAATGAAGCCCATGTTCTTAGACAGTTTGGAAAAACAAAAAGCGGGCGTGGGAGGACATGCTATAATGTGATTCTGTTTTCAGCAGAAGCAGCATCAGTTCTTTCCATGTCTCTCGGGCTCTAAGCTGTGATGGATGGGGATAGGGAATGACAGCTGTAGAAAGCAAAGAATTAACACTAATTTTGTGTAAAGTTAAAAAATCATAAGTGACAAGACATCTTATAGGTGGTTCAGAAGGACTGCAAAGAGGAAGTTATTTTTGAGTGGCACGAAGGTTAAGAAACAGTAGCAAGGATGCTCATGAGGAAGTACAGAGGACTAATGAAAACACAGAAAATGCAGTAGCCTGGATTTATTCAAGCAAAGGGTTACCTATGAGAGCACTGACTCACAGTGAGTGGGAATTTGAACATGAAGATTTCTGTAAAGCCTGTGGCTATACATTTTGAATGATAAAAAGGAATAGAGAAGATTTGACATTTGTTTGGAACATTTTTTTTGAGTTTGAGTCTCACCCCATCACCCAGGTTGGAGAGCAGCAGCACACTCATGGCCACCCCAGCATCGACCTGCTGGGCTCCAGTGATCCTTCCGCCTCAGTCTCCCAAGTAGCTGGCACTACAGGAATTAAGTGCTACCACTCCTGGATAATTTTTTCTTTTAATTTACTGTAGAGACCAAGTCCCGCCAATTTGCCAGGGCTGGTCTCGAACCCACGGGCTCAGGCAGTCCACTCGCCTTGGCCTCCCAAAGTGCTGGGATGACAGGCTGAGCCTCCAAGCCTGGCCTGTTTGGAACTTCCAGGGGAGGCTAGAGAATACAGCATGTGTTTGAGAAGAATAGTGATGGAATATGGTGTTTTGAAGTTGACCCAGAAACCAACTGTCTGAGTTTACTGGGAAAAACTAATATTCATAGGACCCAATAAAACATTTATGTCAAAACCACAGAAAAGAACTGTTGATTTGATACAAATGGCACTGTTCATGCAAAATTCACCTCTTAGCCAATCAGGCTTATTATGTGAAAATTGGAAGTGCTTGGAGGTTTTGCATGATATGAAAGAAATGACTTTATCGCTATAAAATCATTTGGTTCACACTGTTCTTTTTTTAAAAAAAGTGTTAGACTGAGAAGTATAATATATTACCCAATTTGTTCATCTGTTTTACTTTCCATCTTGGCTCTGGAACCACTTGGGCTTGCTTCCCCAAGTCAAACACTGCCTCGAAAAATTGCAATTTTCACCACTGAGAACATTCAAAAGAACACGATTCATTCTCTAAAATTAAGTTCAAAAGAGTTCTAAAAATGTGTGAGAGTGAATCATCTCCAAAGGATGACTTAGTGACTGATTCTGAGAACTCAGCACTCTTTTAAACGAGCCAGTTTCAGTAATTTTGTAAAGCAACAACTACAAAAACCCAGTCCTACTTATGCCACGTATGCAGACTGAGGTTTTTTTCTGTTTGTCTGTTTTTTGACTCAGGGTCTCACTCTGTTGTCTACGTTAGAGTGCAGTGGGCTCAGGTGATCCTCCTGCCTTGACCTCCCAAAGTGCTGGGATTGTAGGTATGAGCTATCAAGTCTGGCCCACATTTTAAAAATTGAGCCTGTAGGACTTTTGATTCCAGATAGATATTTTCCTATTCCTTCCATTAAGTACAATTAAAAACTTTGGATATTGTACATACTTAAATCAAAGAAGATTCTGAAAGATAAGAGGAAGGCTGACTAGCTAGGGACTTAGGGACCAAGTCACAACATGGTGGTAAGTGCCCTGGGTTTTATTTTTGTGTCATATATCTCAGGAGAAGCAGGCCACCTGAAAATGCAACAGATGCAGACACACACACAAAGGCCCAACAGTAGCTTGCTCTCTCTAGCCAAAGATATCAGGAAAGATACAACCTAGCAAGAGAGAATGCTTTTAGGCAAGAACTTCTCTGCAGCGGCTGAACACCACAAAAATGCCAGTCAGGTCAAGTGAGTCTAGACTTCTACCCTCTTTACGAAGTGACGAGGCCCGCTGACATGCCTGCTAGTGTGGTGTCAGAGGAAGCAAGTAAAGTGCACTGCACTCCAGTCTGGGTGACAGAGTGAGACTCCAGCTCAAAAAAAAAACAAACCAATAACTGAAATCAACAGCTTAGTCAATGAATGGGCTTATCAGTAGATTGTAGAGGCAGAGGAAATAAACAGTGATCTGGAAGACAAGACAATAGAAATCATCCAATCTGAATAACAGAAGAAAAAAAGGATGGACTCAGAGTCTCAGGGATTTGTGGGGTTATTCAGAAGTCTAACAATCACGTTATCAAAGACAAGGAGAAAGGTGGGGTTGAAAAACTACATGATGAAATATCGGTAAGAAAAGTTGAAATTTGGCAAAACACAAAAACTTACAGATTCAAGAAGCAAAGAGAATCCCACATAGAATAAACCCAAATAAATCTATGCATAGACACATCATAAGCAAACTTCTGAAAACTAAAAACAAAACCTTGAAAGCAGCCAGAAAAAAATGAGACCTTACTGATAGAGGGGAAACAATTTGATTGACGGTAGATGTCTCATTGAACACCATGAATGACAGAAATAAGTGGCATAATATATATTTTTTAAATCAAAAATTTTTTTTTGTAGCGATGGGGGTCTCGTTATGTTGCTCACGCTAGTCCCTAACTTCTGGCCTCAAGCAATCTTCCTGCCTCAATCTCCCAAAGTGCTGGTATAAAGGTGTGAGTCACTGCACTCAGCCAAAAGCGCCATAACATTTTTCAAGCACTGAAAAAAATGAACCACGAGTCTGAAATCCTGCATCTGTAAAAATATTCTTCAGTAATGAAAGAGAAGTCAAGACTAAGAAATGAAGTCTTATCATTTTGACATCCCCTGTTTGGCAACTATCCTTGATCACCTGCCAGTTGTTGTGTTACGTAGGTCTTCACATTACTTATTCAACCAGGGGTATTTTTATGGCATTGGATTAATTTTGCATTTCTGCTTTTAGATTTCTTCCCAAGCAAATACAGTATAAATGCTAGGGGGTCTTTCAATTTTCTGAAGAACAGTCATTTGTTTGAAGGAACACCTGTCTCAAATACTGATGTAGTAAGTATTTTAATCTGTCTCTCTTTCTATTTTTTAAATCTATGGCAAGTTTCTTTTCTTTTTTTTTTTTTGAGTTGGAGTCTCACTCTGTCACCCAGACTGGAGTGCAGTGGCCGCTCCCAGTCACTGCAGCCTCGACCTGCTGGGCTCCGGCGATCCTTCCACCTCAGCCTTCCAAGTAGCCAGAATTACAGGCGCGCGCTACCACGCCTGGCTGATTTTTTAATTTATTGTAGAGATGAGGTCTTGCTTCCCAGGCGGGTCTCGAACCCACGGGCTCAGGCAATCCACTCACCTCAGCCTCAAGTTTATTTTCTACCTCTGACTTCTTAATTATTTGGTAGATATTCTTTGTGTGTGTGCACTCTTACTGAAGAAGTAATTTTGCATCAATCTAAATGAGAACAATCCCCTGATTTTATGACAGTGATGTCCTTCAATACTGTAGATAGATGCACTGTTGCACTGATATGAGATAAAGGGATATGCTTTGTGAGTAAAAGAATAATGTACCAACTAAGAAAAACCTAATACCAAAGTGACTGTGAAACTAAATATTTTATCTAGCTGTCACATTTTCTTTAAGTTAGATAAGTTTTCCATTCACATTTCCATAAACTCTTATCCACATTATTTTTGAGAGCAAATCTAATAACATAATAGAAATAGATTGTTTCTAAAATATCTATGAATTAAGTAATACTAAGGTCAATCAACTAGAAATATATCATTCAGGTTATGCAGTTATGGAGGACAGTAAATCTAAATGGATATATTCATTATTTTTTCCTAGTATAGCAAAAAGCACAGCTAAATTTTCTGGAAAAGACAACATGATAATTGATCAATTAATCTATGTTTTAAAAGGAGTGTATTTAATCTTCTGCATAAGAGTTCTCTTACTTATAAAGTAACATAAGAGGAGTGCATCTTAATTTGAACCCCTAGCTAGTCTTATAATTCTCACTGGATTGTTCTGCATATTAAAATCTGTGTAACCTCAAACAGTGCATTCGTATCTGGTTCCAGAACAATAACTAATATGATTGCCATCCAGACAATGCTGAAGCAAGTTTAGTAGGGACAGAGGCAAAGATTTGTTAGGCCGAGGAAGTAAGGGAGTGTCTTAGTATGACACGAAAGTATCACTAAATATAAGTATTAGAAACCTCAGAGCCTCCTGTTAGTGCTTGGTGGGTGTCTACCAATGTCTTCAATAATTGACCCCTAAAGACAAACACCACATAAGGCATCATTTTCACCTGCCTGTGTGAGTGGCTGTGTTTGTCTCCCAAGCAGATGATGTGACTGGAACTACTGCTTAAAAGTTCCTTTTCAATCAGAGGCTGAAATAAAGGAGTGGGTACTTACTAGTCACACAAATAGTCAGTTCTAGATTGTTTCTAGACACCAAAACTCCAAGGAAAATAGGGTTGCATTACTAGATCTAGAAAGTCATTTTCAAAGTCCCACTATGGATAAGATTCCTTTTAATGTGGACATAGGTGTATTTGATATCTTCCCACTGTCCATTTTATTTCTATTCCCCTGAAAAAATTGTCTTTTGGTCAAGAGAAAAACTGCATATTTTTGTTTAAGAAATGTCTCTCCAGGAGCTACAGAATGTGAAGAACATTTTTAAAAAATTAACATTTTCTATGTACAAGGAGGGAGCCCCAAAACCCGCAACTATCTTTTGGAGAGTGGCCCCCTTGTAGTATAGGATTCACCTGCTAGGTTAGTGTTCTAAGAACCCAGCAGCATCCGTGTACCAGCTAGCGTTGTTGTGAGAGACTATGTTGGGCTTTGGCGAATTTTTTTGGAGATTCTTTCAATGCATTTGTCCATTTCATGGTGGATGATTTATGAGTGCATCTGCCCACAATGAGCTGAGTGTTTGGCAGTTTTTGAACAAAAAACTGCCTCACTATTCATCCGCTCTTCCCTGTCCCCCCATCCCCTAGCGGGTGTTTCCCTGGATGAAAAGTCCTCAAAGGGAAATGTTTTGTCGATGTGTATGAGGTGAGACAAAAAATGGCAGAAGCACTATAGGGCATCAAAATGGACGAGTTCAAAAACTGTTTTGAGCAGGAGAAAAAGCATCTCAATAGATGTATTGCATCAAATGGAGAGTACGCTGAAGGTGACTGAAGTTTAAGCATGTAAGGATATATACTTTTTTTATAAGTACATTTTATTTTTGGAGAGCTGGCCCTCTAAGCCATCTGCCCTATCACTGATTCATTTCTTGTTTCTAGTCACAGCTGATAGTGAATGCATTTGGCTGCTGCTTCTTCTCGAAGCAGCACTTTCTCAGCAGCTTCAGTAGACCATGCTGTCACTATAGGTATCAATAGTCTTTATATAGTACTACTGAAATAGAAATATTGCTTGATACAAAGTTCTAAGTGACACCACCATGAGTAAGGTGAGGGGAGGAAGATGAGGGAAACAAGAAGAATCTCAACCTGCCAATGGACTCAAAATATCTCTTTTTCTAAAGTTTGGAAAAATGCCTGAAATTCAAAACGACTCTCTGTAAGGAATTCCAATCTGGTTTTGAGTTTTAGTGGCTGCCCAGTACCAGAAGGAAAATTCACTCTGATCAGTAAAAACTTTGTTATTATCAGAAGAAAAACGAGTCTTGGGAGAGAGAATCAGAACAGAGGAAAACCAAGACTCAGGTCAGCGTTACTCACAATGATGGAGAAGATTGTTGTCTCATGCTTACAGAGGATGAAGTGAAGGTGTTCCTCCTGGGGTTCTTCCCTGCTAATAATGTGCGTTTCTTTGGGAGGGAAAAGTACCAAACCGAAGGCAAAAACCTATTCTACCTGATACATTTGTTCTTACAAAAGGAGAGTTTAGCTGCAGGCTTGACAGTCACTCAAATGATAGAATCAGCTTTCAGTTGCAATTTAACTCTAAGCCAGAACAGATATTCTTGACTTTGACACTGATGGAAATAAGGAACATTCCTATTTCTATTTCTGTCTATTGTATGTAAAGTTTACTTGGTTGATTTTCATATCTGCTGCATCCACATTTTTACAAGCCTCTACTTTTTGCCATCCTAGCTCCTGCCATTATTTAAATCCTCAGCTCTCTTATTTACTCCAGACTTTCCTCTATTTCTGTGTGAATGAGCTACATTCCTTCACACCCTTTGATGCAAGGGAATCCCAATAGCACTATGCCTAGTCTCAGGAAAATGACAAAAAACAAGTCCCATATACAGAGAGTACTGATAGTAGTTTTTCTTTTTAGTAGAAAAGTTCTAGGAACGTTACTGTTCTATGACTATTATTTAATGACTATGTATTTTAGATAATAAAGTATTTTATTAAGATTCCTAGATGTATAGGTTAAGGTGATCTTTCTTATGTTGTACTTCTAAATACCTACTTCTTTTTAAATGATATAAGTTTGTTCTGACTGTGTGAAAAGTTCTCTAATAGACTGACTTTGTTACCAAGTAAAAAATAAACCCCAGTGGAAATTTGATCCAGTTGTTTAAAGCACAAATGATGGTTTGGACATATAGTCAATAGTAAAACAATTTGTGATTTTCAAAAGATAGCTTAGATCTTACTTTTCTAAATTTGTATAGAAAGAAACTATGAAATGCATATCTCAAAAACCATGACAAACGCCAAAATTAAAGTAAGAAATAAACATTCCTTCCTCAAAATTTAATTTAAAAAACCTTTTTTAAAAAATACCTTGCATGGCTCTGAAAAAGTAAAAATTACAATTTGGGGGTGAGGTAGTATGGGGTACACAAAGGTTAATAAAAACACGAAAATGACCACACACACACACACACACACACACACACACACACACACACACACTTCACGTAATTTCTTCCACATTCTCCTTATAAGTTCCTGGTCATGCCTCAGTGATGACAATCCTGCAGACTTCAGTGGCTGAGATGACATTGCGGATGTGAGAAAATCACATGCAAGTTCAGCAGAAGAGGACATTTGTGAGTCAAGATTACATTACCATTTTTAAAATCTTTCTTTTCATCTGTGTCTACCCTGATGTTGACCTTTGTGCTCCACCCTTTTTCACTTTAACTGCCAAATCATTATGCACTTAGCCTAGAACACTGGACAGAACAGACACGGAGACAAGGGTCATGGAGACAAGAGTTGCTACAAAGACAACTTTGAACGCCTTAGTCTTTAGATATCAAAGAATTGTCAAGACCAGGTATTATAGCTCATGCCCATAATCCCAGCACTTTGGGAGGCTGAGGCGGGAGGACTGCTTGAGCCCAAGAGTTTGAGACCAGCCTAGGCAACATGATGAGATTTCATCTCTACAAAAAACCAAAAAATTGGCTGGGCATGATGTCGTGTACCTGCAGGCCCAACTACTTGGGAAGCTGAGGTGAGAAGATCGCTTGAGCCAGGAGGTTGAGGCTGCAGTGAGCTATGATCATGATCACTCCAGCCTGGGCAACAGAATGAGACACCAACTCACAAAAACAAAAAGAATTTTTAGAGTTCACTAGTATTTATAATCACTTGGTTACCCCTTGCAGAAGGGAAATGTTTAACATTTCCTTTGTTTTAATACTAGGGAGAACCACAAAACCCCAGTATTTAGTTATAAAAATTGTGTGTTTATACTTACATGTTTAAATTTCAGTCACCTTCAAAGTACTCTCTGTTTGATGCAATACATCTATCAAGATACTTTTTCCACTGCTCAAAACAGTTTTTGTATTCATCAATTTTGATGGCTTTTATGAGAGGGGACACCCAACAAACAAATTATCTTTTGGCGGGGGGCCCTGGTAGTTAGAACAGGCTTCCCCTACTAGGTAAGTATTCTAGTAACCCATGGGCATCAGCTAGTATTGTGAGGCTGCATTCGACTTCAATGAGTTTTTTTGGAGATTCTTTAAACGCATTTGCCCATTTCATAATGGGTGATTTACGGAAGCAACAACATACACCGTACTGAATTGTTTAGTAGTTTTTGACCAAATATGGCATGACTCTCATTCCCCTCTCTCCCTGATCTTTCCCTGAGTGACTTTTGTTTGTTTTTCTGGACGAAAAAGGACTCAAAGGGAAACGTTTTAGAGATGTGAAGAGGTGAAACAAACAAAAAAAGGCAGAAGCACTAAAAGGCATCAACATTGACAAGTGCAGAAACTTTTCAGCAGTGGAAAACACATCTTGACAGGTGTATTGTGTCAAATAGAGAGTACTTTGAAGGAGACTGAAGTTTAAACATGCGAGAATAAATACACAATTTTTTACAAATAAATTCCAGATTTTTGGGGGGGCCCCCCATACATGGTGCCTAACATCCTTACCACTGTGACTGTGCCATCATCCACAGAATGAGAGACGTGATGTGGTAGGACCTAAAATACAAATACTATTTCTGAAACCACGTTGTTTTCAGTCATTGCAATAGGTTTTAGCAACAATTCTTTTTTTTTTTTTTTCGAGTGGGAGTCTTACTCCATTGCCCAGGCTAGTGTACACTGGCAAGCTCACGGCCACTTCAGTCTCAACCTGCTGGGTTCACACTATCCTTCTATCTCAGCTTTCAAGTAGCTGGAACTACAGGCGTGCGCCACCATGCCAGGTTCATTTTTTATTAACTGTAAAGCAAATGTCTCGCAAGTTGCCCTGGCTGATCTCGAACCCCTGAGCTCAGGCAATCCTCTCACCTTGGCCTCCCAAAGTGCTGGGATTACAGGCTTGAGTCACTGCGCCAGGCTAGCAGCAATTCCTAAAATGCTAATATAGCAGTACTGCCTGGAATTTGAGGAGTAGACGGGGATTTGCATAACTGTGGCATGTTCTTCTAGCAGTGATTCCTAGACTTTTAAAATGAATGAACATTAAACTTGAGAGCTGGGGGACTGGCACAGCAAGAGAGGATTAAAAAAACTATCACCGTCTATTACCCCATTAACGAAACAAGACAGGATTTAACACCCTGGGCATTTTGCTACCCCTCAGCCACTCCCAGGTGCACAGGACACCGACACTAAGTACAGGAGCAGAATTCTTTCTGATAGATAGACACTTATGGTCTAACTATCTTATGTGGCTAAGTTTTGCATCTGCAGCTTGAGAGGTACCCACAATTGCTCTTTCACAGTGCTTGAAGTACTGCTAGGCATGGCCGTGAGTGTTAGTATTGGTTCAACCAAAACATGATGATTGCCAGAACCAGGAGCCATAGTGCAAAACTTTTCCACAAAATTAATTTCCCATCAAATTCTTACAGCATCACAGTGGTTTCTGATTTTTTTTTTTTTTATCTGCAGAGGCTTGGATGAATAGATTCAAATAAGGAACTAGCTAAGAATTCTTCATCACTGTTCTCTTTTAATTTTCCATTCAATTTATAGTTCAATTTCTAGATTTCCATTTCTACTATGTCTAGCCTAAAACTACTCACTCTATGACAATAACAAAAGTAACATTAATATTTTAAAAGATTCATTATAGAGTAAAATATAAACTCAATAAATAATGGTATAATTATCATTATTTATTTCAGTAAATTCTGCATTACTTATTTCAGTAAATTCTGCAGTCCTGACTAAAATTCACATTGCCATTTTCTTCTTTTTTACTTTTTATCTTTAATTAATTAATTAATCAATTTTTTTTTTTTTTTAACAAACCCTTGTTTGTCAAAAGCTGACTTTCAATAGATCACAGCAAGGGAGCTGCTCTGACCATTTTCATTTCCTTAGACTGATTCTCAGTGAAATTGACTTGACAGTTTCAACCAATATATAATAAAAAACTAAATCTGAATAGTTAAAGCATTACTTATTCTATTTACTCTGAGAGGTAACAGGTAGACATACCTATTTATAGGTTCAAAATCTCAGATTTTGGGCAAAATTGCTACAATATTGGGTAGTCAAAAGCCACTTATGATGGTAGAAAGATGATACAAAGAACTTTATGGGGGCACACCTCATCAACAAGGGGACCTGCATAATGAACATTTGTATACCTAATCCCGAATTGTACCCCACATCTTAAAAATAAAAAATTTTTGAAAAGACATAAAATTTTAAAGACATAGTATATTATTTCTCATTTGACAAAAATATAAGAGGTTAATTAAGGTTTCAGATAGATTAAATAATTAGTTTAGATTTTATTAGGCTAATCAGTTCACAAATGCTTAATCACAGAATTACATGGGGTCCTTAAAGCAAGTAGGGAGGCAAGCAATTAATTATCATGACACTTGTATTGATGGCATGCTCTAATGATTCCTAAATTTGTATTTCCAGCTAAGATTGCACTACTGAACTTCAGGCAAATACATCCAAATGCCCACTGGACATTTCCACACGGATGCCCTAAGGACACCTTGAATCAGCCGATTGAAACCTATACTTCCTCTCCTCCATGTCCAACCTGTTGCTCTATCTGTATTTTTCACTGTGGAAAATGGAGCATCAACATTCTCTCAACCGGATTAGAAACCTGGGTATCATCCTTAAACTTTTATCTCTTTCTATGCCCTATGTCCTGCCAGTCTCAAGACTGTTTGGGCTCGGCCTTTTAAGACCATCTTGAATCTTTTTGTTTCTCTCCACCACCTGTTGGTTCCATCTTCTCTCCTCTGAATTACCAGAGAAGCTTCTTAACTGGTGTTATTGCCTCCAGGCTTTTTCCTTTCCAGTTCGTCTTCTGACAAGCTGCCAGAGTGCTCTGAAAACCGGGCCATGTTCTTCCCCTGCCTAACACACCCAACTGTTCCCTTTCACGCTTTCTATAGAACAAAGGCCAGTGGGTCCTGGCTTCTGCTTGTCCCTCCGGCCATCCTTGACACCACTCCTCCCTCCTCAGCCTCTGCAGGTGCTGTCAGAGCCTGGTGTCCCATCTTCACAGCGCTCACCACCTCATGTTAGGCTGACCTGAGTGCTGGGTACCACCCAATAAGCACCCTAGTAGCATGCACAAACTTAATGCCTGCAAGTCAGTGGCATTATCCAATGTACTGGATAAAATAATATTTGAAATTTAATAAATTTTTTAAAAGCGCTGAAGTAGTCATCAAGGGAAAGCACCTACGTTACAAAGAATGTAAGTATGTAATATATGTGTAATTCATGAAGCACAATTATAAAATGAGCACTTGTGAATTTAAAAATTAGAGTGTGAAAACAACGATTCCATTTCAGAATTAGAACAGCACCAGCAGTTATAGCAGCTTTCCCCTGGACCCCCTACCTTTCCTTTAGAGGCTACCAAACTTCTAAATAGTATGCTTACCATTCACTTACAACAATATAATTCTTACTCATGTATTTATGCCTAAACAGTATATTTTCAGTTTTGCTTGTTTGTTAGATTTATAAAGATGCTATTCCTGATGTGTAGCAACTCCCGAAACTTTTTAAAAACTCGAATTATGTTTCTAAAGTTTATACACATTATTGTAACCATAACTTGCTAATTTTCATTGCTGTGAAATATTCCTTTGTACAAATAACACAATTTGTGTATACTCTCCTGGTGATAAAATTGGGGTTTTTCCAGTTTTCTGGTATTGTAGATGCTGCAAGTTCCTTGAATGTTCTGGAATACAAATCCCTTGTTTCTCATATATGTTGTGAGGATCTTCTCTCAGATTGTGACATTCTTTTTGCTCCCGTTACCGTGTCTATAATGCAATATTATAAGCACCTGCTTATCACTTATCATTCTTCATGCGATTAAGCACTTCTTGAGATAAGAAACCATGTTTTGTTCATTTTTGTTTCCCAAGCATCCAGCAAGTGCTCCACATGTAGTAGTTTGCATACGGGTTCTCATGAAATGTTTGTTGAGTGAATTGTTACGACTTTAGAACTAGAGTATTAATATTTTTGTGGTCAAATTTTATTTTATGAAAATTGGTTCTAACACACTGCTAAAACCAAGAAAGAGGCAATGTGTCACACATCTTTCTGTACTTGCATTTCAAAGTTGGGTGGTAAGAGGTGAGGATATCTGCAGAGACACAGCAGGATATTGTTTTATGAACCCTCACTACCAATTCAGAATACTCAGCAGTGTTTATTTTCCTTTCTTTTCAATGCATTTACCAAACTTCCTATAGTAAGATAGTATTTAGACTAAACTTATCACCAAGTGAGAGGCAATGTTAAGACACAAGATGCAAATTACACATTACAATAGATGTGCAAGGTTCACGGCTTATGTCATCAACTTGAAATTGGTTACCTTTTTAGTAATCGTGTCCGGAGGTACATCCCGCCTCCCAAGTGGATAAGGATTCCATTGGCCACTAGGAGACACATCTTCTTGTCCATTGTCTAAAATGTTGCTTTGCTGGGACGGGGTCTATTGCAAAAATGGTATGGCATTCTTTAGTGATGCAGTAGAAGTTTACCATTGTTTTCTGAAAAGAGTCCCTAATGATCACGGCAAAATTAATTTTGTTTAATTGCAGAAAGGCATATATCATGAGCCACAAATATTATCATATACTATTTACTGGGTAAGAATTATAAATTGAACAGCTTTTTGGAAGCAGTAATACAATTAAAAATAGCAATCTTAAAGTCATCTACTAATTTTTAAAGAAAAGTTTAGATTATTTACAACACTAGAATAAAACATCAAGATAAAATTAACCAATTATTAAACACCACAACCCTTAAAACTTGCTTAATTTGTCTCTTTAGTATGCTCTTACCATTTAGAATATAAATTGAAACCATATAATACATAGAATGAAACTTCCAATATTCTAAACCATAACCTAAAATAAATTTTAAAAGGTTGTCTTGATTCTGGGAGACTATGCCTTGTACTAATCTAAAATAGTGTTATTCTTGGCACAGTGCAAGATTTGAGGTACTAGGGCCTTACCTACAAATAACTTGGAAGAAAATATGAAAGTAACATCAAAAAATATGCTGTTAGAAAAAATATATTATTAGAATCACAGTAAACATAAATCACAACTGTTTTGATTACCAAATTTATTTCTATAAAACACTTATATATTCAGATTTAAACTCTTAATAAATATTTTATTTTTGGTTGATTTCTTGCTTATTATTTTTCAACAAATAGCAATACCCTGTCTTTATTATTACTATTATTAGATACTTTGGGGGACTCTGTTTTCTGAGCAATCACACATCGATCTGAAAAACAGCCTCCGGGGAGGGATATATAGTGACATATTTGCAATTGCCTTTGCAAATGCTGTTTCCTTCCCTAGTCTATAGGATAAACAGCTACCACTTGGTTTTCAGGGAAGTTTTCCTGTGGTTGAGAAAGTATACCCCTTTGTTTCCTGTGACATTTTCCACACATGTTGGAAAGTGTATGTGCAGCTGTACTTTGTGCAAAGAATTGTCTTCCAACCCTAAACAGAGGACGATGCTACTCTCTTCATAACACATGATAGATGGGCTATTTGCCAGGCTTCATCTGGTTATACTGAGTGGTCCTTTAGACAAAAATCATATAATGACCCCATCTGCATTCTGACCACAAATATTTTTTAAAAATAAATGCTTGGAAAAATTCTAAAACAAGATTTATTTTGACATTCGATGACATTTTCCTAGGGTCTAATGCATATAATGAAAAGCAAGGAGATACTTCAATTTTCTTCTTGTACTTTGGTAAGTATAAATTTTTAAAAATAAGTTTATCAGAAAATATAAATAAAGGAGAAAAAGGTACTGAATATAAGCTCCTGGTTTAATCAGGAATGAATTTGTGTGCTTACTTGAAAAATCAAATGTGGACAACATGTTACTTGAAATTTAAGTACATGTTACTGAAAATATCTAGGTAGCTATGCAATGCCAGACTGTCTCATTTCAAGCATTGATTTTCTAGTCTTTACTTTTCCAGATGAATATACTTGCATATGCCCATGCACAATTTTTCTGGATATTAAAATCAGGTAAATAATATATTAAAATTATGCAGTTACATAATCATGCAGGTTAAGCAGTACTAGCCAGTATTTTCTTTTTGAGTTTTCAGTCCTCATGTCCTTTCTGAGTTGGTTTCTTTGCCAGTGAAGTGGAATAATTAACATGTTCACCTGACTAGGTCTGAGCAATGCAGGCTCTTAGGAAGCAATCAGGATTCAGCGTAGATTTTCTTTTTCCTCCACGCCACCCTATCCCCATCCCTATGTCCTCCACCACACTTGTTTTAGCTGCCCAGACATGACTCCTAGTCAGAGAGCAACACAGAATTACAGAACTCTCCTTGATGTTAAAAATAAAAGTCTAAATCCTCTTAGTCAAAATGCTAATGTGATGGTGTAAGTACTTCATTAGTTTATACGCTAATCTCTCTCTTTCAAAACTAGAATGAATAATCACACTAATTCTTCCATATTACATGACCAAAAGGAACATAAACATGCAGACACATTAAAAAGATACTTTCACTAGACAGAAAAATTAGAGGAGATTCCTGAGGTAATTTGCTTTTAAGAATGCTCTGGCCTTTTTGTTTTTCTTAAATGAGATAACTGCGGATGACTTATCTTTGCAGTAACAGAAAGACCATGAAAACAATTTATTGATATTTAGTGGTGGTGGTAGTGGTGGGGACTGGATAAGAATTATGTAGAATGTTCATATTCTTTCCCAAAGGAGAAAGAATGTATGTAAATCCAGTTGCTTAGCTGTCAAAATTCTATAAAAGGCTATAAAGAGCTATCGAAAATGTAAACCAAAAATGAAATTGTCACTGTTAATATTTATTATTCCAGAGAAAATAACCAAACTGAGGTTCAGTTTACTCATTCAATTATTTTTTGTAGTACATTCTTTGTATTTTCTTTAGATAGTTAAAACAGTGAGTCGTATTGTCCTCATCATAAGAAAGTAATTAAAGATAAAGACATAGAAAATTGCACTATTTCTTTAGCTTCTAAATTCTGCAGGCCTTTAATATTTCAAAATAATAGAGAAAATGACTGAGTGATTTAGTAAAAAAATTGGAAATTAAAATATTTGATAAGAATCCAGTAATGCTGAGTAGAAGTCTTAGTGAAGATGACTGTGATCATTTGTAGATTTAATATATGTGATTTTCACCCACCATGACCAAATAGGTTTCATCCCTGGGATGCAGGGTTGGTTCAATATTTGCAAGACCATAAATGTAATGAAATATATCAACAGATGTAAAAACAAAACCACATGATTATATCATTGGATGTGAAAAAAGCTTTTGATAAAATCCAACACCCCTTCTTGATAAAAACCCTCAAACATCTAGGCATAGTTGGAACATATCTCAAAATAGTAAGAGCCATCTATGAGAAACCCACAGGCAGCATACTACTAAACATACAGAAATCGGAACCATTTCCCCTGAAAACCAGAATGAGACAAGGATGCCCACTCTCACCCCACCTGTTCATCATAGTTTTGGAAATCCTAGCTAGAGTGATCAGACAACAGAAGGAGATTGGAGTATCCAAATAGGAAAAGAGGAAGTAAAGTTATCCCTCTTTGCAGATTATATGATGCTATACCTTGAAAACCCAAGACAATCTGTCAAAAACCTCCTTGCACTGATAAAGGACTTTGGCAAAGTCTCAGGGTACAATGTGCAAAAGACAGTTGCACTTCTATAGACCAACAGTAAACAAACAGAAAACCAAGTAAAAAGCACAATCCCATTCACAATAGCCACAAAAAAATGAAATACCTTGGCATCTTCCTAACCAGAGACGTGAAAGACCTTTACAATAAAAACTACAAAATACTGCTCAAAGAAATAAAAGATGACACAAACAAATAGAATAATATTCCATGCTCATGGATTGGAAGAATCAACATTGTTAAGTTGTCCATCCTACCCTAGGCAATCTACAGATTTAACACAATGCCCATTAAATTATCAGCAGCATTCTTCTCAGACCTGGAAACAACAATATAGAAATTCATATGGAAATATAAAGGACCAGAAATAGCCAAAACAATCTTCAGCCAAAAAAATCCCCAAACCAAAATAAAACAAAAACAAAGTGGGAGGTATCACACCCCCAGGCTTTAGACTTTATTATAAAGCTGCAATTATCAAAATAGCCTGGTATTGGTAGAAGACCAAGCAGATAGACCAATGGAACAGGATAAAGATTCTGGAGCAAAATCTCAATTTCTCAACCAACTCATCTTTGACAAAGTCTCCACCAACAACCACCAGGGAGAGGAGAACCTATTCAGTAAACAGTGCTGGGAAAACTGACTGACCATATGCAGAAGACTGAAACAAGACCCCTACCTATCACCATACACAAAAGTCAACTCTAAATGGATCAAATACCTAAATGTAAAACCTCACACTATAAGAAACTTAGAAAATGCAGGAGACATCCTTATGGAAATTGGAACTGGCAACCAACTCCTGATCAAAACTCCAAGTGCCCATGCCATAAGAGATAAGATAGACAAGTGGGACATCATCAAACTGACACACTTCTACAAAGCCAAAGAAACCATCAAGAGAGTGGGGAGACAGTTCACAGTGTGGGAAAAAATATTTGCCAACTGTGTATCTGACAAAGACCTAACATCTAGGATCTATAAGGAATTCAAATATGCTGAAAAGAAAAAAAACAGCCCCATTACAAATTGGGCAAAAGACATGATAAGACACTTCTCAAAAGAATGCATATGAGCAGCCAACAGATACATGAAAAAATGCTCAACCTCACTAGTCATCAAAGAAATGCAAATTAAAACCACACTGAGATACCACCTAACTCCAGACAGGATGACCATCATCAATAACTCAAAAAACAACAGATGCTGGAGAGGATGTGGCAAAAACGGAACACTTCTACACTGTTGTTGGGAATGTAAAGTAGTACAACCCCTGTGGAAAACAGTTTGGTGATTCCTAAAAGATCTAAAAATCAACCCTCCAAAAGACCCCGCAATTCCCCGACTGGGAATATACCTGGAGGAACTCAAATCACTCTATGAAAAAGATGCCTGCACGTGTATGTTTATTGCAGCATCGTTCACTATAGCAAAAACATGGAACCAGCCATGCTACCCATTGAAAGAGGACTGGATTAAAAAATGTGGTATATATACATGATAGAATATTAAATAGTCATAAAGAAAGACAAAATTATGCACTTCACTGCAACTTGGATGAACTCAGAGTCTATAATACTGAGTCATCTATCACAGAAACAAAGAACTGAGTATCACATGTTCTTACTCATAAGCAGACCTTGAACAACTATCGTCATACTACAGAAAAGCAATTGGCCATAGTGGGAAACTGCTGGTGGGAGGGCGGGATTGGCAGTAGTAAGATACTGCGGGGTGGAGGCACACCTTATCAACAAGGATACCTGCATAACCCTGAATTGTATCCCACATGTTTAAAATTAAAAATTTCAAAAAATAAAGTCAGTTTTTAAAAATGTGATTTTACTACTGTGAATGATCAAAATGTCTACCTGATGAAGTAATTTCTAATTTTGCTGATATATAAATGGGTCGCAATATGTATGTCCATATAAATATCTTTGTATGATCGTACATGTATACGAATATGTACATGATAAGTGCATGCATACATGTAGGTCCATATGTATGCATTTGTGTACAAACATGTATGTGAATAGAATTCACATAAGTGAGTTAAATAAGTTTAGCTGGTACAGCAGCTTTACTCTGATCCACTAACTGATGGGTGCATAGTATGCTTGTGAAATCATACTTACTGCATTTTGCTAGAGAGTGGTATTAGAATTTTGCACTTTGCAAAGGACTTAGGGACATATTCCTTAAGAAGATAAAGATCTGTTTTGCTGAGCAATTGACACATGATTCATAAAGGGCATTGCCACAGATTTTTTAAAAAATCTTCAGTAAAAATTATTAAAACTCATTTTCCCCAAAGTATTTCCAGTGAAACAGGTATTACAAAGGCAAATGTATGTCAAACTTGGGTCTAAATACTTGTGATTTCATGGACTTCAATCTGAAGATGCTAATGTAATGCCCAAGTGATTTCTAAACCAGAATTTCATTATAATGGAGTGAAGCACCCATAAGAACTAACATTATTACTTTGGTAATTTTAGCCACTATCTGTGAGAATTTGTGTGGATTTACAGGTTGAAAGGTTTTTTTTTTCATAATTAGAAAGTTAAGCAAATATTTCTTGAAGGAGAGGTCACCAATAATAAATGTAACAAAATCAATAGAAATTATAGGCATTAATTGCCCCGAGGTGCAGCATAAATCTTGCTTTACTTTCTGCAGAAAAAAAATGACATTAGGTATGTAGCCCTGTGGTGCTAGGATGAATAAGGGTATACCAAATATTGGTTATTGGAACCTGAGGAATTTGCATAGATCCAGTAAGAAAGCACATTAGAAATGAAAAACAGTTTAGGTGCAAACACTGCTATCTAAATCTCTCTAACTCAAAACATGGTGAGACAAGTATCAACTAATTTGTCAACTTTAATACAACAAATAGTGAGACTGATTTCTTTCAGGCAAGATTCTCTGATAACACTGTTTGATACATATATTTCTATGACTTCCGCCTTCTCTCCTCCGAAATTATAACTAATTTATATTAGTGTCTAATTCAATAAGCAGTAAATGTTTTAGTATAATATTATGGTGGTAAGAGTTTTTAAAAAAGAACAAGAAGAGAAAATTAACATTTTTTTCACTGTATAAGAGAACACACTGCTTATATTGGCTGTGAGGCATCTGAAGATAGGGAGGTAGAAAAGGTCGACGATTTCTTCCCTGGCTCTGCTTGTCTTTAGGGCTGCAGTAGCCTGGATGATGAATGAGTGATATTCTTGGGTCCATAACCTTTAGCCTTTCACTACTACCACACTCAATTCTTGGAAATGCTGAGTGCTCGGGAAATGCAAGTAGGTCTAAAAAGGCACAAGATAATTACCAGCATTCATTAAGCTCAGCTAGCTAACAAAGCATTACACGTGTACCACATAGGGAATGATTAGGGCTATGTTATACTTTGGATTCGTTAATAGACTCTATCAGTGTACTATTTTCTCTATTTCATCATATCTATTTCTCTAGGCTGTTTTGGTGATGGTGTGAGGTAACACTGCATATGAAAGAGTTTTATCAGCCATGACGCTGCAACTCCATTTCTAGTGTTTAACTTCCAGTAGGTGAAAACATCAATTTAGATTCCTTAGGAAACGTCATTCATTTGCTCGGGGATGCGCCAGGGTCCTAACTAGAGATGGTCAGAATTATCATTCAGGAATTTCATGAATGAAGGAGACAGTTCCAGAATTTCTATGGGAGAAGGAATGGTTTTGTCAGTTGTATTTACTGAAAAATGTTAATTGGTCTTACTTTGTTTTTTAGTGCAATTATCATGGACAGTGAGCATAGGGGCTGCAAAGAAAACTTAAATATCTGAGATGCTAATTTTTGCTATGTTCAGTAGCAAGACAAAAGTGCTATAGTACGTGGTTATGAGTCATGTTCTACGAAACGTTAGGTTTTGCAAACTTTTGAGAAGGCATCATTCTATGGTAAAAAGAGCATGAGTGTGGGTCAAAAGCAGAGACAGATTCAAATTCTCACCACAATGCTAAGTGAAAGGAATATAACAGTCAAACAGCAAAACACGGGTGAGTTCTTTCGTGTGACACTTAGCCTTGGTTTCCTCATCTAAACAATGAAGACACAAGTGTCCTTCGAGGGTTTTTGTGAGTTATGAGGAAAAAAATATATTTGAAGTACCCCCTGGCACCAGGTACATAGCAAATCTTCAATCCATTCTAATCTTTATTTTTATCCCAATGGAAATATTTATTCATTCTACCATTAATTTGGAGAATAAAAATGGTAGTTTGAACTGACATTTTACAATGTTGTATTTCTCTCTAATAACGTGAAATTTCAAGATGATAGCTAAGCTCAATTACAATAAAACACATCTGAATAAATACATGGAACCATTAATTACATAACAGAACATTGCTTTAAGTGCTTTTTGGAAAGGCAGTAAATAGATGATAAATGAATAAATGAGTGAAGGAATGAATAAATAAACAAATAGGAAATACTAATGAGTGTATACTTTAATAGTTGATTTATATGTTCTAAATGTTCTGGCTTCTAAGTATTACTAAATTTTCTCAGAAATAAGCACAATCATCAATAAATAAATATATTAAGGGCATTACAATTATTAAGCTAACACTGTATTTGTGAGCATTTTCTTAATATCTTAAAGGGTTCCACAAAATTATTATAGAAAATGTAATTTACAGTGTATAGTATGGAAACCCTAACTTTTTCCATGAAAAATGTATACCTGACCTGGCATGTAAAAAATATAAGAAACTTAGAAATATTAAAAATACACAGCAAAGTCTGGCCTAGTGCTCCCTTCTCATTCACGTAAATGTTCACTATGCAAACAGCTGGCAAGGTGCAGAATTCTTCAGTCTTCCTTCATTAGTAATCATATCGCTTAATTAATTACAAATTTGCTTAAAGACAGCCTTTGTGTGGCAGAAGAAATATAAAAGCGTGCCTCTTCCTCTTCATTGCAAGAGGGAAGCATTGGCAAGCAGAGAGGGTGGGGACAAGACCTGGATTTCAGCCCCTGGCATGTTCCCTTGGGAGAGTAGCACCTGCACGATGGATGCTGCAACTCCATTTCTGGTGTTTAACTTGCAGTGGGTGAAAGCACTGATTTAGGTTCCTTAGGAAATGTTCATTCGTCCTGGGACAACCTAGAGTCCTACCTAGAGATGGTTGAAATTATCATTCAGGAATTTTATGAATAAAGGAGACAGTTCCAGAGTTTCTATGGGAGAAGGAACAGTTTTGTCAATTTTATTTACTGAAAATGTTTGCTTATTAATTGGTCTTACCCTGTTTTTTAGAACAATTATCGTGGACAGTGAGCATATGGACTGCAAAAAAATCTTAAATACCCGAGACACTAATTTTGGCCATCTTAAGTAGCAAGACAAAAGTGCTATGGTATATTTTTGTGCATTTCTAAATCAAGGGAAAATTACTTTCTCCTGTCTCCTTTCCTGTGGAGAAGGGTTCAGGGAAACTGAGCCTCAACCACGCGACCTGTTAGCAATGGTCAGTGGAGCCCGGAAGGCATAATGCGAGAGCCTGCATCTTGAGGCAGGCTGATCCTGAAGCTCAGCAGAAAAACTCCGCACAAGAAACACATCGAGGAACAAAAGTGAAGGGGCACAGGCTCAGACTGGAATCTGCGGGGGGGAAGGCAGAGCCTGGAACTATTCTTGAACCTGATTATGCACTCGGCACCCGATAAGTTTCCTGCATTGATGACAAGGGGGAAAAGTCCCGGATGCCTAAATACTTCAAGTTTATGGGCCTCGAGCTGGTAAGTTTTGGATCATGGCGTTCTGGGCGTAATGTAGAGCTTCCCTTCCTGTGTGTCATTTTCATCCCTTACCTTCTCATTCTGCCTTCCAGTGTGAATCGTATTGTGTTGATGGTAATTTATTTTGAGGAGGAGTCTTTCAACACTTGAATTATTCCTGGTTTGCACTTTAATGAACTTCCAAAGAGAATCCCTTTAGGTTATCTATGTGCTCAACTGAGCATGGGTGAAAAGTTCCCAAATAAACTGTACATTATTTGTTATAGATCATCTTAGAACTACAGTGATTATATTAAATTCATTCTGTGGGGTCCCTCAAATGACATCAGAAAATTAACACAGCAATACAGAGGTACCTAGTGTGTACCTGAATAATAATTTAGATATTGACATACACTGTTTCAAGTGTATTGCCATTCTTCAGACACTGTATATATCTGTATTATTACACAGACTTATTAGTAAGTGGCCAACATAAAGTAAAATAGGGGAGTCTCCATATGATATAATAGGGGGGTTCAGAGAATAATTCTCTTATTTTAGTTTTCAGGTTTGATCTCTCTTCAATTGCCGAGCCCTATAGTAGAGGTGCTATTTAAAGTTGTGATATCTGATTTACTTCTTGATGCAATTAAGCTTCAAGGCCTTTCTGAAGACTGGTCTGCTCGGAAAGAGGATGAGGGTATCGGGCATCTGAGAGAACACGGAGAACAGGCTCCATTAAAGTAGGAGCTCAAGCAAAATCGGTTAAGCTGAGCTCAAAGCAAAATCAGTTAAGCAAAATCGGTGTGCTGGAGCCAATCTGTACCAGCTGGCAGGAGCCAACTGTACAGGAGTCTTCCCAACTGTGAGCTCAGTAACATTAGGTTGGTACCTTAGAGTTGCCCATAGTGGGAGTATTTATATCACAGACATTGGCAAATACCACACATCAGCGCCTTTTTCCCAGAGTTACCAGCACACTACTAGTCCTGCAACAGGAGACTGAGGACAGGAAAAACAACGTTCAAAAATTCTCCATGTTTTTGTGAGTGAAGGTGGGTTATGAAAATGCTGTGAATATAAATGTCTTTTTAAATTTTGTTATTTTTCTCACATCAGGCACCAAACTATCTAGAATTAGGGAATCTTGCTAAAGACTAATTTAACAATAAAACAGAAATTTGAGGTCTCATGACCTTCATTTTGCTGGGACAGGGGTTTGTTCCACATGTTCATTTATTTTATTAAAAGAGAAGTATTGAGGGTCAACTGGCATTTTATTATTCCGACTTTGTGTTGCTTTTTTTCATAAAAACTTACTAAGTTAATGACTATATTAATATATAGAAATAATGACAATAGTGTATGAAAATAGCTCATTAGTCTTCAAAAATGTAATTAAGACACGAGACATAATTAACTTAAACATGTAAAATGTACATTCTCTGCTTGAATTAAACAGGTAGAAATGTTCCTTTAACAATGAAAATGTTTCCTTTTTCAATATATTCCCCTTTAAATGTGCCTACATTTTCATTTAAAGCCATGTGAACTTGCTACTTTTCCATTGACCTATTTTCCTAAGCCACAAACTTGTGTCTTATTTTTTTACTTCCATGTTGTATTTCCTGCAAAGAAAACAGGCTGAAGAAGCATTTAGATGTACCAGCCACTTAATTTCCACTTTAAGTTAGGATTCTATGTATTTTCCAAAGGAATCAAGTGAAAACCAATAATGATTTCCAGAATGTCCTCAGAATGCATCGCCAAGACAACAGATGGGGCTATCCCCAAGACAGTAAAAAAAAAAAAAAAAAATCTAAACACAAAAGAAAGAAAAACAAGGAAGAAGAGAGATGAGTCATAAGAAAAATGAGCCTCAAAGCAGCACATCACACCATGTACCTGCTCAATCCAAAAAGCAAAGCTCAATCCAAAAAGCAGGGACCTGGTGATCAGCGTGTAGCTACAGATATCCATTTAGCAACTAAGAGTGTGGGCTCTGCGTGTACTTGCCCCTGTGCTTTTTGGACTCATGAGAGTCTGTGATCAGCAGGGGTGTGTGCACACTATAAACACATTAAATGAACAAACAACATTAATTGGCTTTGGTATGCTGACACATGTAGGGCAGTCCATACTTACTTTCTGAAGAGGTAGTTCTTGATGATCAAATCTAGACTTAGTCTGCAAGTTTAAAGTCATGCTTCTGCCTGCATGCATTGCTGAAATACCTCCATAGGGCAGCATGCCAAGGTTAACTGTGTTGTGTTTGTAAGCAGCATTCTGAGTAGAGGAAATAATCATGTGACAGGGTGTGAACACATGCTCAACAAACTGATTATTACATGAACATGTTTAAATTTATCACATTTAACTTTAAGCAGGCAAAAACAGTAACTTTCTTTTTCAAACATGCGCTTGATCAGACAGAAGCATACAGTAAACAGTGTTAGTTATGCACATAATGAGTACCATCCAAAACTACAGAAAAGACAAAAGCAAAGAAGATACACTTGCTGCTAACTCAAAGTCATGAAATCTATCTCTCATATATCATGGTAGTAGTGACTTTGGACAACTATTGTTAATATGTGGTAGTCTATTAGTTTTAAGAATTCAAACAGTGAGATCTAAAATTTTACCAGCTGCAAATCTCATGTTCTCTTTCACGTTGTGAGATCATCACACAAAAAAGACACATACTAGCTTCCAATTCTAATTCTGTCTTGAGCGAATGCATTGCAATGTTAAAGCCAAAATTGGTTTTCTTTTTATTGCTCAATCTATAGGCATAATTACAACAACTCAGAAAGACAGCTGGTCAAAATGTCATTCAATCTGACCATTGGTTTGATTGAAATTACTTAATTCAGGTAAGCCAATCAAATGAGTTATATATGAATCCAAATATTCAAATTTTTGTTTCTTTAAAATTATATTTTAAACTCAAGACATTTCATAATGATACTAATGCAACAGTAATTTGTTGAAATGTTAATGCTATTTGTCTAAAATGTATAAATACCTGCAGAATACTCTGGCGATATTTGCACTGTGGCTACCCTTCAAGAGCTGCGTCTAAAATTATTCAAAGTGACTGATATTTTTTTTTTTTTTTTTACAAAACTTAATATTTAAGAATTAAATTTAAAATTTTAGATGCCCTGTCATCAGTCGCTTCCACCAGTATAGTCTCCTTCAACCTTCAATGGAAATGTGACCACTGATAGCATTTGGCCCCTTTATGGGAAAAAAAAAGTTCCCAGAAGTTAACTTAGTATACTTTGTCTTAGGTTAATATTATTGAACATTAACAGTAGGCAGCTGTCCTATTCTGAGGGTATTATTATTAAGGCAATGGTTTTTAGTATCAAAGTCTCACTGAGCTAAACTGAAAGATTAGTATATCTCTGATAGTGTGCTAATCATATTTGTTATTGATTCATGATTATTTTGTACAAAAAGTTCTCATTGACACTATGCCAGAATTGAAAAGGAAACTGAACATTTCAATTTGGCACTTGGATAATTCTTTTTTTTTTGACTTGGAGTCTCACTCTGTTGCCCAGGCTGGAGTGCAGTGGCACAATCATGGCCACCACATCCTCGGCCTGCTTGACTCAGGTGATCCTTCCTCCTCAGCCTTCCAAGTAGCTGGAACTACAGGCATGCACCACCACGCCCGGCTATTTTAAAAAAATTTATTGTAGAAATGAGGTCTTACCAAGTTGCCCAGGCTGGTCTCAAACTCCTGGGCTCAGGCAATCCTCTTACTTCTGCCTCCCAACATGCTGGGATTACAGGCGTGAGCCATTGTGCCTGCCTGATAATTCTTAAGATTAAAAATTATTCCAGTCTAGCAGTCTCTCAGCTCCTATAGAACAGAAGCAGTCTCAGACATATGGGCTCCTGTTTTAAATTCAGTCGCAGTTTGACATTGATGAGGCTTGTAGTTAAACTAAAGGATAAAACTAGCATCTTCTGTCTGAGGTGGCACTTCGAGCTGCCTCTCCAAGGTCAAAACTGAGCTCTCTTACCAACATTATGCTGGACTGTTAAACTTATCCAATGTCCAGATCTCTAGGCAGTTGCCTTTTATGTGGAATGGACAGATACCTTATAATTTCGAGTGTAACTATTTGATACCCAGGGTTCAAATGACTTAACTAAATTTCACTGGGGAAAAAAATGTCTCTGGTGCAGTCTGACTTTGGACAGAATGTTAAGTAGCACAGCTATGTCAAAACCAGTTTTACATAATAAGTCTGTGCTTCAGTTCCCTGAATTCATCTTACTGACTAGCTGGAAAGTTTTAAGTAAGATGTAGCCTGAATAGCTAGTAACTCAGTTAAAAGGGGGGGGAAATGTTACATAGAGAAAACAAGAGGGAGTGCTTCCACAATCTGATGGCTGAAAGCAATACCCTAAGGAAATTTAATTTATTGGATTTAAATGAGAGGCAATTGAATATACATTGAAATTGCTCTGAAAAATTAAAGACAGACCCAGGGAATTGTAAAAACACAGGGGATATGTGAAGACAAACTAAAAAGGGAGGTGTCGCCACAGCGATGGAAAATACACATGGATCCACTATCTGGGACAGGCAGGGCATACAGACTTTTGCTGATCCAAATATCCCTTGGCCGTCTCTACATTCTCACTTAAAAGTCTTGCTCCATCCTTACTTATGTACTGGGACATCAGTACCAAATGCTCAGAAATTTATCTTTTCTTTTCCATGCTTAGTTTTCACTCATTCCTCTGTTGCCTCTCATTACTAGTCTTTGTACATATGCTCCAAAAAGCTTCCTACAACCTTTCTTGGCTAGTTCATCTTACCCTGTTATGTATGGTCGTGTCTACGCGAGGCCAGAGTTCCCAAACTGTACTGTATTATTTGGCCCCAAATATTTTTGCCCTCCAAGTTATCTGTCTACATGGAGGGTATAACTTGAGGTAAGGCATGGTGACAACCGACCAGGTGTCTCCCACTGATAGCCAGTCACGAGGCTTTGATGAGGCTCCCTTTAATAGGACTGAGCACACCTATTTGAAACAGACGTTCTAATGAAATGTTTTACAAGGTGGACCAGTTCCCACATTCAGAATCTAACACCCACACCGGCATCTGCTAGTTCACTCTTTCGCTGCAAAACAGTTCTTGTTATGTAGACACGACCTACAAACAATTTAATTATTTGAAAAGCATATACCTGTAAATAAAATCCAATATTAAAGAAATACATAATACATGCAGTGACCTGTGCTTTTGCCAGGACACCAGATAAAATAATAAAACTGTTGAGTGAAACCTTCTGAGAATATATTATAACCCAGCTCCCTGATTTACCTGAGCATTAAAACCTAGAAAATGAGAACACAGGGTTCCATTTTCACAAAAAGATCTTTAAGATCCTTCTGTTAATGCAGAGAACACAAAGCCCTCTATACCAAAGCCCAAAACCACACCCAAGGATGATGGTCAATTGATAGTTGTTTTAGAAAATGAAACACCAGATTTCTCTAAGAGATATTTGAACAGGCAATAAAATGTAACTCTTCAAATGCTGTTTTTTACTCTCCTAATCACTGTACGTTCCATGCTTTACTGTGACCAGTTTTTAACCGAATTTGGATTAATTTCCCTTTGCTGCCGCAATATATATGCTAATTTGTACATCTGTAGTCTTCATAAAGACACCATCTATTTTTGTCGTCTGTAGTATGTTTGGAATTTAAACATTGCTTTTGGTATGAAAACCAGAATTCTAAATGGCAGGAATTTGATTATATGAAATACTGTGTGGGAGGGCATTTAATCTCTGCTAATTTTTCTGTTTCTTGCTGGGAAGATTGTTGCTCGTTAGGAGCGACGGCTTAGTAGTCTCATGGCAGTGACTGGCACAGGCTGCATGGACACGTCGGGCCGACTTGAACGTAAGCGGGCTCCTCCAGAAAGGGGCGGGAGAGCCCCTTTCCGTGGCGGCCCTAACGAGCCTGCCGTCGGGGCCCTGGGGAGCGGCGTCTGTCCCGGGCGGGGCGTTCTGCCCCAGGTCCGGAGAGCCCAGGCCGCGCCCTCCCGCGCAACCGGGCGGCCGCTCTCTTTCCCTCTCGGTTTGGAGAGAGCGGGGTCTAGCAAGAGGGCA
>NW_007046007.1:58907-59555 GCF_000164805.1 Carlito syrichta
TGAGCAGCTGCTGCCTCCAGTCTGCCGGCATTTTGCCGCAGCTCTCCTCCCCCTTGCCGGGGCCCGGCCTCGCCGGCGCGTCGCTGCCGTCGGGCGGCTTGTCGCCGTAGCCGGCCGCGCCGTAGTCGGACGGCATCCGCTCCAGCAGCGCGGCCATGGTGGGCCGCGCGGACACCGGCCGGGTCTGCGAGGCCCCGTAGCTCTCCGTGCTGTAGCTGCGGGCCGACAGCGGCCGCCGCTGGGTGAGGCTCTTGCCCGGGAAGCCGCCCGCCTGCGCCTTGGCGTCGGGGTACGAGGCGTGCTCGTCCTCGTAGCGGCCGCCGGTCCTCTTCGGCAGCTGGGGCTCGGCCGCCGAGAGGCTGCCCTGGCGGTCCAGCGCGGCGCGGTACGCGGGCCGCCCGTAGCGGTCGGGCTCGGGGGGCTCGCCGGCCCTCCGGAACACGGCCATCTCCGCGGCGCTGGCCAGCGAGTCGGCCCTGCGCAGGAAGCCCGCGCGCGCCGCGTGGCCGGCCAGCTGCGCGCTGGCCACGGCGTCCTCGCTCACGGCCGGCTGGGAGAAGAACACCGGCTCCACCGGGGCGTACCCCCGGTACGCCCGCGGGCTGACCAGGTCCCTGGCCAGGCCCTTGCCGGCCGGCGGCAGGTACT
>NW_007046007.1:59575-77279 GCF_000164805.1 Carlito syrichta
CGCCGGGCGGGAAGGGCGGCGGCAGGCGCTTCTCGGCCGGCACCTCCACCGAGCCCTGGGGGTTGAAGCTCTGGTCGAACTGGTAGACCTTCTTGGTCAGGGACGCCCTCTGCGGCTGCGGCCCCTTGCCGCTCGCGTAGGCCAGCATCTCGTCGTCCAGCATGGGGACCGACTGGCTCCGCGACATGCTGGACACGCCGTGCTCCGGGCCCAGCATCCTGTCCGGCCGCTCGTGGCTTCCCAGGTGATCGCTCCCGGGCGCGTAGTTCTCCAGCGGGATGTTGTACACCTTGTAGGTGCCGATGTCGATCTCGTCAATGCTCTGTGACTTCTTGAATTTGCTGGACTTGATGTCCTTCATGAGTGGGGAGAGCCTCTCTGTGCTTTTGCTGATGGCGATGACACCTTTGGCAGGATCTGGGCGGCAGTGGATTTGGGAAAAGACGTTACCGAGACTCCTGCTGGGGTTGGCATCGTGATACTCCCACGGCACCCCTGGAGAGAAAGGACCCGGCATCTCAGCGGGCTCTTTGATGTGTTCTTTCCTTTCGGGCAAGGGGCTGGTGGTGGGGGTTGTCTCCAACTTGGAAGGAAAGGCGGTCCTGTCTTCAAAAGGGCTAGGGGTTCTGGTCCAGTTCTGCCAAGGATTGGAAGGAGGCACTTCTGTTTCTGGGGTGTGTCTGTGTGTCGACTGCTCCAGTTCTAAGGGAACACCGACAATCCTGTCCTGCCTGATCAAAGGCCTGCGTCCATGCGAAGACGTGCTTCTAGACTTCGAGCTTAAGAGGGGGTTACTGCTGGCGTTCTCGGCTGTGGCCTCCTCTGCCACAAACCCCGTGTTGTCGTAATGTGAGCCGTCAGGCCAGTTGTCAGGGAAAGCGTCACCCATCGGCAGCCGGTCAGGACGCTGCGGCAGATTCCCTTGGGGAACAGCCTCCCGCTGGCTGAGTAATGGCTTTGCATCAAGAGGCTGTGGGAAAGACTGCGCAATCCTGTGGACACAACGGGAAGAGAAATACGGAAATGAGGGAGCTGGGTCTTTGCCAGGAGGAGAGCAAGCAGCCAGGAAGGCCACCATCCTTTGTGTAATTGATCGTTCGTCCCCACCTGGCTTCTGATTAAGACAGCATTATTTCATGTTCCAAAAAAAAAAAAATCCACCCCTTTATCCTACTCTAATTTTTCTTTCTTTCTGGTAATTATCGCCTTCTAATATATGATGTAATTTACTTATCTGTTGTGTGTATTGTATATTGCCTTGTGTCCTCTGCTAGAATGTAAACTCACAAGGGCAGAGAGCGTTTTCTCTACAAGCCTGGCACCCAGTAGGTGTTAAACACATCTATGTTGAAGGAAGGAATTAATGAAATACATATGACTGACTCCTGGCACCCATTCCTGGAGATTCTGACTTAGTACATTTCCAAAGTACTGATTGAGGGCACCTTTCTTAAAAATGCTTGGTATATCTAATGAATCAAAAGTGTCTTCAAATAACATTGATTTGAAGGTTAGGTCTTGAAAACACTAAATGCCATTGCATAGAAAGCATATTCAGGTATTTTTTTTCCAGAATGTAAATTATATTATGACTTAGGTTTATACCAGGACTGTAGTATTTCTAGCGGATGCTTATTTTTCTAAATTCATTCTAAACCATTTTCCCACTAGTAATATTGAATTATATACATTTTATTAAGAGGAAAAGGCTTTTATGTACTTTTGCTAATGGAAAAACAGTGCATTTAGAAAATATATCTTTCAGTCCAGGTGCAGTGGTTCATGCCTGTAATCCCAGAACTTTGGGATGCTGAGACAGGAGGATTGCTTGAGTGCACAAGTTCGAGACCAGCCTGGGCAATTTAGTGAGACCTCATCTCCACACACACACACACACACAAAATTAACTGGGCATGGTGGCACGTGCCTATAGTCCTAGCTATTCGGGAAGCTGAGGCAGGAGCATTGCTTGAGCCCAGGAGTTTGAGGCTGTGATGACCTGTGATCATGCCACTGCACTCCAGCCTGGGCAACAGAATAAGAACTGGACTCAGAAAAACAAAAACAAAAACAAAACCTCAGTACTTTTCCAAAAGATTTAAATTAATTTCAGCAATAGAAAAATAATGAACTTATAAATTAAAGGAGTTTGGACATTAAGGAATAGAAAAAATTATTCATGAATTACTAAAAAAGGACATTGCCCCAAACTGGTGATATTATTATAAAAATATGAATAAAATTTATTGACTACCTATATTGTATGACAAATTTCTTTTGCTATTTGTAGTACAAAACATAGCAACGTGCTACAAAATAGAATAAGAACCAGGCGGATACCATCTTATTGAGTCACTGTGTTGTGCTTTGTGGCTCTTGTTTTTTCATCTGTGAAATGGAGTAATACAAGTAGGAGGCATTTGGAAAGGTTAAGTACTTTTAATAAGTCGTAGCTTTCCCAGGTGGTGATAAAATGATAATGATGGTTGCACTGAACACGTACTTGGTACCAGGCACATGACTACTTTGCTGGAATCTTATTTTAACTCGTAACACCATGTTGGGTGGTCAAATGTCCACATCCCTCCTCAATAAGTGTTGGGTAAACACAATGTTTGATTTTTACAATTTTCTGTTCCGACCATGTTCTCATCCTGCTAATCTCCTAGCATCCTGTCTCCCTTCATCAGTGGCCTCAACCTGTAGATGGATTCATCAGCTCTTGGAAGTCCCAGGTGAACTGCATTTGCCTACCTCCCCTTCCATCTTCTCTGTCACTCATATGCCAAATATAGTTCCAAAATTAAGAAGATGCCAGTTTCAAAAAAGTTGCTGAGCTAAAAAAGGGATTCTAAACACACCTGTTACCCCACAAAGCATTATGGACTGCATCTTTAGCTGTTGGCTGCAAGGACCCCATTTTAACCCGGGTATTAGAGGATCCGGAAGAAGCCTGGGAAGGCGAGTAGTCTGAGTAAGTGCCTGAGGAAACACTGTTATTCAGACAGTGAGTTTTGTCAACTTCAGACTCATCAGTTGATTCTGAAATTTAAAGGGGAAAAATGTCATAACACCATGGGCACAGACAATTACAAAGAAAAGCAAGTATGAAAAACAGATTCCATACTGGTTAATGTTAGAAATGCATATTTGTAAAATATTTCATAGACTACGGTGAATCGCAATTTACAACTAGTGATTCCTCATGCATGCACATGCATTCGCAGCATATTTTCCACATCAGGTTCACAATGTTACCTTTTTTGTCCTTCCCTAGCAGAACAAGTTTAGGTGGGTACAGAGGGGTCTCAGCTAATGAAGGGTGAAGTTCCCCAATCCTCATTTCATTAGCTGGATGAACAAAAGAATCCTGAGAGATATAATAATACAGGACAAGGAAAGTAAACATTTAAACAATGGTTAACCAAGATGGCTGTATCTTTATTTGGCTCTGATTCAAAGATGTGGCTCTAGAATTTAATTCATGGTGGGTACTGGGAGAAATGAACCCGCATTATCTCTGACTAAAGCACTAAATATTTATTTTAATTTAAGTGAGCCCATTTATTCATCAGACAATTTTTTTGCATGTTGCTAATATGGTTGACACTGTGCGAGGAACTGTGGAGTTTCCAAAGAAAGACAAAATGTGGCCTCGTGCCCTCTGGGAGTTTGTAATCTGGTTGGAGAGATGAAATATATAACTCGTGATAAGCCATATATAAGTCGTATGATTCATATGCAAGACATACACACGAAGAGTTCTAAGGGATGAATCCTCCAAGAACCTTAAAAGGAAAGTGTATCACTGATCATGTGTGTGTGTGTGTGGGGGGGGGTGTATTTTTGGATCCTAGCCACATTAATGTATGGTCAGGTACCATAAATCCTGCTCCTTCCACCACTTTCCCTCTTTCTTTCTGTCGTATCCAAAGTGATCATCTCTACAACTTCTCTAGTTCTATTGTGCCTTCTCCCTAAAATGCCAAGCTTTCTCATGTCCAGTCTACCCTGCTAAGTGTGCAATCTACATCCACCCCTGGAGTGTGCTGAACAACACTGGTGCATGACTATTACTTCATGCTGAAAAACATTAAAAAACCATGAATTTTAAACTTCTATAATTCAAATTATTATTCTTAGTTTACCAGGTAGTGGGGGAACATTAGGAAACACAAAATATTAAATTCTCGCTTTTGTCTAGACATAAATATTCCTTGTCTATGCCCATAAGTAGTGATGTAAATTTATGCATAGCAGCTGTCTTTCTTTTTTCCTTCAGCTTAATTTTAATTCAAAAAATAATTTTTCAATATTTTTCAGTTTTTTAATTCATTAGTATCTTCTTAATGTGACACATTTAGAAATATTTTGTTAAATCAGAAAAGAATATACTTGAGGACAACAATATCACACATTTTAAACGTCCTGTCTTAAAATAAAAGTAACTGGTTGGTGCAATGAACAGACAGAAACTCCTACTATAAATTGCCCAGAACTCCCTTAGCAACAGGTTTAGGTCTAGGGTACTGCAGACAAAAACACCTATTTCTTTAACTTTTGGTTTAAGTTCTATGTTTTGGAATGTTTTGGGTAAGGTTTATACAAAAATATTTGCCTTGATACTTGTTAATTATACTTGTTAATTAATTAAGTACACTTGATACTTGTTAATTTTTTAAAAAGACTATTTCAATAGAAGAACACTGAAAGATCATCTAGTCCGGCCCTTTCATTTTCGAGAGATGGGTTCCGAGCCTCAGCTCAAGCCTCAGCTCAAGTGTAAGTCCACATAGATAAGCGGCCTTGGAGCAGAATTCTCTTGGGTCCATTACAGCACTCTTTTCTCGTATTCTGCTGCCTCCTGGTGAGCTCAGCTGTGATCACACCAGGGACTTAAATGAAGCCTCAGACTTGAAGAGGAATAGGAAACAGTGGGATTGATGAAAAAACTCTGTAGCAGAGGAGGAAAGTTAGCGTTTTCATAGATTCTCAAAGCTATTTTTCAAAGATTTGGCATAAGAAACATATGATAAAGTTTTGAAGTGACAGAATAGAGAATAAAAGCCCTTAAATAGTCTTGTAGAAATTTACAAGAATATGTGAGTTTGAGAAACAGTACCATGAAAGGCATAAAACATGAGGGCTTGCCAAAATAATTTCAGTTACAAGGTGTCATATTTCCATTCCATTTCTATTTTCATCATGTATTAATTAGATTGTCTCAGGCAAGCCAGTGCACTTTTTTGGACCTTATTCAAGTCATCATTAAAATGAAGGTAACAGATAAAAGGAATCAGTGCTAATTCCTGTCTAGTACTAACATTTTATGAATCTAAAGGTAAACTTGTTTGCTGAAACAATATTCTGAAAAGGAAATATTCTTATGACACAATTGAAGATAAGAATTGTGTTTTGCTCAAAAACAAAACAAAACAGAAACACAACAAAGCAAACCAAATACTTGTACAAATACAGAATGTTAACCTAAATAAAGGTTTCATTTTTTTTCCTCATACCTTACACAGTCAGCACCCAAGTCATCTCATTTTTATTGATCAACTTTTCAACTTGTATCCCAAAATTGTGACCAGAACTCTGCATAGTAGCCATGGTCTAACTCAGATTCAAGTTTCTGACCGTGTTCAAGAATTTCCAAGTGAATCAAAAAAGAACCTTATAGTGAATGAATCCTGACCAGGAAGAGAGTATAATTACCACGTAATTATAAACTTACATTGTTCTCTAGAGTTCTGTGGCCTTCCACCTAGGAGTGTGACATTTCTGAAGCAAGAATGATGAATCTGCACTGATCCACGTAGATTCTCTTATCTTAATGTGCAAAGGGATGATGGTGATGAGGTCAATGATGATAATAGCTACCAGTTATGGAGCATTGATAACATTTACTACTGTCCTTCTATGCTAAACACTTATCTCTATTGCCCTTGTTAATTATTTAAAAGACAACCTTATTTTTTTTTTACCTTTTTAAGTTAATTATTATGATCATTTTTGTTTTTACAGATAAGGAAATGAAGCTCAGGGAGGTAAAGACATAATTCCAAGTAACCAACTTAATAAGTGGTAGAGCCAGGATTTGAACTGGATCTGCACTACTCAGAGGTCTTCTATGTGATACTGTATATATCATATTGTCTGTTCTAAGGAATGCTCATGGGCTTTACAGAGAAGACAAAGGTAACTGTCCAACAAGGCAAAGTTATCATTGACCTGGTTTCTATAAATTACTTTATAGGCGCTGGATGAGTTTCTGTTGGAAAAGTGGGCAAAGTTTTTGGGACTCCTTCTGGTAAGGAGATAGAAGTCGGGGGAAGGAAAGGTAAATTTTCTTTTAGTAACCCCATTGCCCTTCCACTGTTCAAACTTAATCTCAGCTGCTACTGCCATAGGGAAAAGGAGCCTAAGGCAGAAGTCAAATGAAAAAAAAAATGCTTATTTTTGAGCTTTTGAGAGTCCAATTCTAGCATTAATAAAGGCAATTTAAAGACTATTTTAAGGGTAACTGCCAATTGTCTGTTACTGGGAGAGAGAGGTGGCTCCTCTTTAGAGAAAAATTGGGCTGAACTTTCTAAAAGCAGGAAAAGAGCAGAACATTTTTGAACTTGGTGGCAGACATGGCGAACAGTGTCCAAGAAGTGACTCCCAGAAGGATTAAAGGAGGATGGGGCAGAAATTGACACATCACTCTTTTGAGGAAGGGGAGGAAGTTATCATTGACTGTAGCCTTCCCCTGTGCCTCAAACGGTGCTTGGAGCTGTATATAAATACCTGTTATCATCTGATTTCATCTTCACACAAACTCTGAAAGGGTGTTGTTGTTGTTGTTATTCTTATTATTTAAATCAGGAAATCAAGGCTCAGAAAGGATTTAGGAACCTTATTTGTCAAGAGCACAAAACTGGTAACAAGTAGAACCAAGATTCAGATTCTGGGATAGACTTATAATCCCTACTCCTTGTTTCCCAAACCGTGCTCTGAGGCACCTATGCCATGGGTTCTATTAAATGCTCAAGGGAAACAAAGCAATGCTTGACATCAGTCGGAGACATTGTACAAAATGCTTGCTTGAGGTAGTGCTCAGTCTCAACATTAGACTGCATATTCCTTTTGATGAAGCTGGGTTTTTGGTGGCTGCCAGGTTAAAAAAGCAAGGGGCATTTGGAAATCAACGTGAAACAGAAATTAGAGTGGTGGTATCCACCATGATTCCTAGGTTTGATAATGTGGGTGTTGTCCGACATGGGCACGTATCCCAGCAATATTCTGGTTACTTAAGAATGATAAAAGGATTATCTTTTATTTTTATCTTAAAGATGTGGGGTACAATTTGGGGTTAGGTATACAAATGGTCATCACACAGGTAAAGTTTGGGCTTCACTTTGATCCCCACTTTACCTAGTTTGAGAAAAAGTATTATCTTCTCTTTCAATTGATGTACATTGAGTTTTCAAATGGTCACTAAGTTAGGGCATAAATACTAAGTTGTTTGGGTCTAGCTACTTAAATGAGACTGTTAGGTCTTTCTTTTGATCTAGGGTCACTGCAACAAAATTACTGAGACATTGAGAGCATTTATACCAAGGGTTTATCCAACGTACAGGTGATAAAGTATGGATAGGCAAGGCAGCCAACAGTCAATTAATTGTTTAGTCAACAAAAACTCAGAAATTGTCTTTGTCTTCAATGAACTTCTAGTTAAACAGAGAGACAGACATGTTACCAGAATTATAATACTAGATTATACCAATTATTCAACAAATATGTATTGTGCTCCTACTCCAAATTAGGTCCTGTCCTAGACCCTGGGAATACAGAGATGGACAAGATAGAAATAGTCCCTTCCCTCATGAAACTTACAGTCTGAAGTCAATAAGCAAAGCAATCAAGAATTTTTTTCATTATATTTAATGCTAATAAACAGGGTGATGTGATGTTTAGCTGATCATGGTGATCAGGGAAGGCCTTCTTGTAGAGGTGACTTTTAAGCTGAAACGTGAATGATGAGGAAATGTTACCCACGGGAAGAGGCAATGCCATCTTTGCAAGGCACTACAAAGGAACATCTCCCTGGCCTTGTTCTGATGGGTCTCCTGGACTTATTTCTTATCTAGCAAAATGTATGGCAAAACTCTTGGCATATAGCTGACAACTAGAAAGGGAACAGTAAATGTTGATTAACCTTTCTTTTCCCCCTTCCTCAGCTGCACTTTCAACTTATTTACCTTGTTTTTTTCGTTCTGCTTTTCCACTTCTGGTCCTGCCTATCTCTATTCTTTGTTGTTTTTTTTCCCCTTGGTTTTACATATTTAATCACATGGATCATGGACCATGTGATTAAATATGGAATATATTTAAATATGAATATGTCATGCAGTGTGTAATGCCCTCTTCCACATTCTTGGCAGTGTGAACTAAATCATAATGAGTCAAAAATGGCATACACGTGTAAAATATATAATAAATGCTTAGTATACACGAATCAGCTAGAATCTTGGGGTTATCTGTGTTTATTATATTTAGACACTGAAAAAAGTGTGACCCCTTACTTTGACTGCAACTAATTTGAGACAGGAGGATGATACAGAAAGCAACAGCTTCTCCTTGCTCTAGGATGGTTAAAAGTTAGGAAAGAAGATCTAGAATCTCAATTTTAGATAAAGTATTGTGATCACCAGAAAAATTTCTAATCAAGAGGTAAAGACCAGATTAAGAAGAAAGCTAAAAAAGGGGTGGGGCAACTCACACATATAAATATAAGGCTGAAGGTTGAGCTTGAATCTTAGCCTTTTCTCATGTGGCTACTGCAGCTAACTGAGAAGCTTAGATTTTATAAGAAGGCACTGTAGTGTTTTTAAGAAGGGCAAAGCTAGGATTAGGCTTGTGTTTTAGAAAGATCATTGGCAAGGCAATGAAGAGGCTGGGGACAAGAGAAGTCAAGAAACAGTGTTTCCAGCAATACAGGGCAGAGTTGAGAGCCTGAGGAGTCAGAGGAGACACATGTAGGTGAAAATGTACAAGCTTTGTTAATTATTTGGAAGGGGCAGAGAGTGTAGAGAAAGAAGGAAAGAGAAATCAGGATGCCTCTCAAATTTATAGCTTGAGAGAACCGATAGATAATGGTGCCACCTGAGCTCAAGATCAAGCATATGGGAGCTAAAGCAAATTTGGGGAAGAAACATTAAATTTAATTTTGGGATATGTTAAGCTTGAAGTGCTTGTGGGACAGTTTTAAGATTTACTTTCTCTACTCCAGGATTATTCTTAAATTTATGAACAAAGCCATCTTTTCCCGGCCTCATCTATCCCATTCTTGCATTAAGAAATTATCCAGTTTATACCTTTCCATGATTATAGTTACTTTGATGTTAAACTGTGATTACAGGAGATTTTTTTTTTTTTTTTTGAGTAGGAGTCTTACTCTGTCATCCAGACTGGAGTGCAGTGGCTGCTCCCAGCCACCGCAGCCTCAACCTGCTGAGCTCCAGCGATCCTTCCCCCCCAGCCTTCCGAATAGCCGGAATTACAGGCGCGCGCTACCATGCCCGGCTGATTTTTTGATTTATTGTAGAGATGAGGTCTCACCAAGTTGCCCAGGCGGGTCTTGAACCCGCGGGCTCAGGCAATCCACTCACCTCGGCCTCCCAAGGCACGGGATTACAGGCTGAGCCACTGAGCCCGGCCAGGAGATTTAAGTATAAAGAAATTTACAATGTATGTAATTTGCATGTACCTGCTAAGTGTTGGCCTTTTTCTTTTTTATATTACTGCAATATCTTAGAGATATGAGAGTCTGTTGCTTTGCTATAGCATATGTGCAATGTTTGGAAAACAGAATGTACAGTGATACTGATTTCATAAGTAAAAAGTGATGAAAAAATAGTTGAGAATTTTTTTTCCTTAGAAATCCACCGTATGCCCCTCTCTAGAGCAGGTTGGGGCCTCGTCTGGCAGATATGCACACTGTGCTTATTTTTGCTCAAGATCTTCCCTCTGTCTGAGATGTCCCCCTCCCTTTCTTGCTTTAAAAAAATCATCTAGTCGTTAATCTGCAGTCCAACTATAACAATTTAGGGTATTATGTTCTGTGTCACACAACCAACCATGTGATTATATTTTATATATGTTCTCTAATTGCTTCATGAGTGGAAGTGTTTCTGGCTAGGTTTTAAATTCTTTGGAAATTATAGATACATTTTGTATTTCTTTTCTTTCTCTCACAGTGTTTAGCACAGTGTTACACATACAGTTGGTGTTTAATAAAGGCAACAAATTGATGCTTTGAAATGCAGATTTGTAAAAGAGTTTTGTCAATCTAAATTTTTTAGAAGTAATTATGTGAACTTCCAGATGTGCTCATACCAGTTATGTTTCTAATGAAGATACAAGAGATGATAACCAAATTAACTGAAGAGTTGATGAAATAGTAGTTGAATTCTTTTCAGATCACACAGATCAATAAGGATACATTTCTAACTCATCCTAAAATATGGGAATTAGGCTTCACATGACTAGATTCCATAAAACCAAATTTAAAAGTTATCTCTCTTGTTGTTAATAATAGTAATCCTGTAAAGGTTGAGACCCAAATACAAGAGCACTTAAAGATTGTGCTCTAAATCTGATTAGAAATTTTACTGAGATTTGCAGAATAAAAAAATCTTTGGTAAAATAAACGTCTGGGGTAGCCAAATACTATCGCTAATAGGATATAACTCACTCCCTGGCCAGACCTAGCTGGGTGACTGGCTATTCCTTCTGTGTGTATTGGAACTTTTGGAGCTGCGTTAATGACATTCAGCCATGAGGGTAGCATTTGCCTATGATTTATTAAATGCAACCCTTGTAATTTGAAAGAGTAAAGAGATCACTTATATTTTAGAGAAGAAAATACACTTATCAAAGGAGAATTACTAGGCTAAAAACACATTTAATAGTCCAAAAAATCCAAACCGCACTAGCAGTTACCAATAACCTTCAAATACCTCCACTGTAATCTCCTTTGGGGCTACCGGCCACTTGTGTTCGTATTTTTCTTTCACAGTTTGCTCCGTGTTAGCAGCTGGGTTTGAATTCTCAACACGCACTCCATGGCTTGGCTTACCCACCAGATTTTGAACAGACTTTACCATATTCTTTAAATCCTCTGGGTAAGGAGTTGGGTATCGTTTTAGGTTTATTTCAACCTAGAAGTTTATAAAAAGAAATTTGACATAAAAGTAACTTTAGCAAGCATGACCACAAAGCTAAGCCATTGTATGTACAATTGTATAACCAAATGCAATACAGTGAGTGTTGAGCTGGCTGAGAAATTCTGTAAGAGAGCAGAACACACAGTGTTCTTACTTTCAGCCTCGTGGGATTTCTCCTTACCCCTTCCCACCCTTCTGGATTACAAAGAAGCTTTGAATTATACTCTGTCTTTAGGCCTATCTTGTAGATGGCTGAAACAGTAGTAGGTCAAACACTTAGGTGACTAGTAATCTCCGAAAAATTTAATCAAGTTACTACCGGTTGTTTTTGTATTTTAGAGACTGTTTCCTTCCCTATCTTGTATTTGTAAGTAATAATTCTGATGTTAAGAATATCTTTGGGGTACCAAGAGATGATGGGAGGAGACCTCAAAAGATTTCTAAATAGAGTTGTATTTTTTTAAATATTAAGTTTACAATGTTGGCTGCCCAAATATGTATTAGCATGTTACATCAAAAGGTAGGATAGATAATTCTTGTTAATACCTTAATAAATTGCTTCAGAGTGACTTTTAGATTTAGTTTTTACACCAAGAAAGTAACATGTTTCTTGGGTAACATCTTACAATAAAATGAAAATTGAAACAATTTTGTAAGACATTTTAGGTAAATGTACACATTTTAGCTTTTATTTGTCCAACTATTTATTTCCATTTTTGAATTCATTTTGGGAGTATCAATCTGACTTTTGAGAACACATATTAATGACTGCTCTTAGCATTAAATATATAGTGAGAAAATATGTGATATTCCATATAGAATATCCCACCATCAAGGTACTTATCATAATATATTTAAAATAGAATAAATATAAGTTGTGCATGCTGATTAAAAGGGAGTGAGAGAAAAAATAAAGGGTAGAGTTACTTGGCCTGGCCTGTTCCAACAGTCATGACTTTTTGCATCTGAGTAGAACCAACTTTGCAAAATGGAATGGTTTACATGATTCTGGTGAGTCCACGTCCGTGCAAAGAGCATGTGTGTGTGAGAGGAGGGCAGAAGGAGAGAAGGGGGAAGAGGAGCTGAAAATAGCAACAGGAAGAAAGGAGAAGGAGGGAGGCACGTACATACCCCCCCACCCATGCAGTTCATGGGATGTCAGAAACTATGATGGTGGCATAGATCTGAGGAGGATGAATGCGCATTCAAACGCTTTTGCTCATCTGCAGTTTTAGCAGCACATCCACCAACTGTGTGATTCTTCTAGTGTTTTGTCTTCCTTGCGGCTCACTTCCTTTATCAAACACTGGAACTGGACTTCACTAGCCGGGTTCTAACATCCCTTTCAATACTAAAAATACAAAATTATTTTTCCAATAATTATTTGGAAAGCTCACAAAAAACAGGTAATTTTGTTAATGTGTTATTTAAATGCAGTTCAGTCTCTTTAAGTTGCCAAATGAATAAGGATAAAATTGATAATATATAGAAATAAAGCTATAAAAATATAACCCAAGACAAAGTTAGACTTGACAGAAAAAAAAAGTATAAGTTGTTGTAATATAAATACATCCCAGGGCACTTAATTTACAATGCATTCTTAAATAAACATAAAAATAATTTTATCTGTGCTAGTCAAAGTCCATTGGGATGCATGCATTCTTGGATCTGCTGTTTAAATTGGTATTTGAAATGTTAATCATAAATTATATTGTTGAACTTGATTAAAAGTACTTGACATCAAAGCACTTTTGTAAAAAAAATACGTTTTAAACATGTAAACTGTAGAATGGTATGACTATCATGCTAATTAAGAACATCTTTTTTATTTTTAATAACCAGTGGCAAACAAATAAAAAAATTAGCTAAAGTAGGTAATTCCATTAAAATTCTATGCAACTTAAAAAATCCTCAACACTAAAATTACATTTATAAACCAAATGAAAGGCAAAAGAAATGTGAAGTGTTTTCCTTAACTGAATCAAACACTTCACTGAATAATGGAATCTATTTTTGGTAGATGCCATGTCCCACTTGACATAATTAGATAACTATTTACTAATGACCATGGTATCGATATGTTCTGGTTGTTTTGTAAGTAAGTAAATGTGATATTTTGGTCATATCACTAGAATATGTCTGAACGTTTTATTTCTGTAACAATATTTTCATCTAGAAACACATTTACCATGTGACTAATAAGGCTTAAGCTTATGACTGAACTTATGTGGTCATTTCACACTATTTTCCTAAAAGAAGACTCTCCTGAAACTGTGGAAACTACATGCCTCATAAAGCTTGAATCTGTTGCAGCTACAAGGGAAACTCCTTACATGCCACTTACTGGCCTACTTGCAGAACGATCTGGACTTGGAGTTAGAAGACTTGAACTGAAGGCACAGGCTCACTCCCAACTAGCTATCAGCCACTAATCCTTCTGTTGTTTCTACTCATGTAAAATCGGAATGATAAGATATCTCTCACATACGTGGGTTAATTTAGAGCTAAAATGAGAAGACTGTGAAGGTCCTTTGAAAATGTGCAGGTATATGCAGAAATTGGACGCCATCTCTAATGTCAGATTTTATTTATGTGTTTTTAAAGTCTAGATTTCTGTGGTAATCTAGACTCTCCTCTGTGTAAGTATAGCCATAATGTCTGTATCTGTCTGGATCTTTTTTTCAGATTGTATGCAGCAGCAGTTATCATTCAGTCAGCACCTACCATGTACCAAGCATCACGCTAAAGGTTTTCTAGGAACATTTAATTTATTATAATTACTTATATGATAAACAATCATATTTATCATTAATCCTATATGTTTAAAAATGATCATTTATATACTAGATGATAAGTGAACATTAAGTAACTACAGAATTAATAATTAATTTGTAACTGAATCTCATTTAAATGTCATAGCCCATTGTAGCAGCTGTTCCTACTTTGTAGTAAGAAAGCTGGGGCTCAGACAGCCTAACTTGCCTAAAGTCAGGCAGTTGGCAGCGTGATGCCCAGGTCTTCTGACTCCAAGGTGTGTCACACAGGGCTATTTAGACCAGAGATGTTCCTAGCACAGGACAGCACATCGTTAAATAATATCGTGGGAGAGATGCTAGATGTCTAAGATGTGAATTTTGTGAGTTAAATAAAATAATTTCAGTTATTTAGACAATCTAAGAAACAGGTTATTTTATAATTTCTTTTCAAATGAAACTATAGTATCTTATAATTCTACTATATCCACAAGCTCTGAGCAGCATATTTTATGCTGTTTTTACAGACGGTTTTGCTTTCCTATGTTTCAACTCCTGGATGCAGAGCTTCAGAAATGTATAAACATGATCACTAACTAACCCAGTTCTGTAATACCCAAATACTAAAGCAGTTTCTTTACATTGCTGAGTATATGGGCTATCACTATTCCCTTATTCTAGTATGGGATAAAAAAATATAAATTCATTTATTATACACTAGGTGGGAAATCTGTCAATTGTATTCCTGTAAAACTGTTGTGTTTATCACTCACTATAGAGTATTTGCTCATTTCACATATACATTTTATTAAAATGCAAAATTTTTAAGAAAATATTATTTTGTTTTAATTTTGAAAAACAAATGTTTCACAACATTCTGTGTATCTCATTTAAATCAAGCACAGTAAGTGCAAATAGCAGCTGCAAGATGTTGGAGACCCCAAAATTTAGCAATGAAGAAAAAATTACTTAATGTTAATAGCCAGGGCACTTAGAAATGATATCTTGAATTCATACAGAACTTGGAATATATTTCATATCATGACTGAATTTTAATTTGATCACAAATTCCAGTAAGAGAAACAATAGTTAATAATTTAATCACTGATTAAGTATTACCTTATTCTAGGAATTAATTGAATATTTTGTGAAGAAAATCTATAGCAATTTTAGCTAGAAAAATGCATTCTAAGCTTGCCTTATATTGTAGAAAGAATATAAGACACCAAATAAACATTAGTCCATTACATGTGGAGAGCAAAGTCACACAAAGTGCAGGGTTCTTTTGTGTTCCCTTAAGACATGCTCTTCCCCTGCTGGCTTCTTAAAGCACCCCACCCACTGAGATAAGGATGCCTCATTTGCCACAACTCCCAAGCCAGTCTTCTCTTACAGGAATTCATGTTATCTGTGTCTTCAAATTAAATGAAATCGATGCTTTTCAACAGGTGTCCATCTTTGTGCTTAAAGTGCATGATCAGTAAATCTCAATTCTCGTGCTACTTTAGGAATCAAATGTTAACTATTTAACCCCTCCCAGAATTGACATGATAAAAAAATGTGTGTATGTGTGGAGAGGACAATTTGGACTGTATTAATAGTGTCATTAACATTCTGCTCTAATATTGGTATTCCACACTTTAAATTAAAGAAAAAAAACACACAAATAAAAATGAAGCACCCAAATAAAAAACCATGCCAGACATCCCACCAAAAGACACCTTGCATCGCTGCTCCCTCCCAGACTCAGTCCTCCCATCCCATTGCCAATGTCAATAAACAGAAAATTAAATTGGGACCAGACACTGGCAGTTGGCAGGTTTCTAAGTGATCAGCATTTCCCACCCCAAGTCATGCAGAACATACCCATACACCATGTTCCAAGGTTGACTCTACACGGGGGTTCTCCTACCCCCAACGCCTAGGCCTACCTGTCTGCCACTTAGAGAGGGAAGAGTGGTGGACTGTGCTGCCACTGGCAATGGCGTACACATACTCCTCTCCGGCTGGAGGCCGCTTATGCAACCCCATGCCAGCTGGGGGTCATTCTGGGGGACGGGCATATCTTGGATCTGCTGATCACACCTGGCCCACGGTGTGCAGCAATCGCCAGACAGTCTGGCAGGTTGGAGTGTAATCCCACGCTGGCCCCTTTCCCAGGGGGCTGGGCAGGAGAGCTCCTGTGGGAGAAGGAATCTCCATTTTCTGGGAGAAAGAGGAGCGCTGTAGCAATACTTTCACTTGACCATTTTTCTACTCTCAAGATTTTTCTTTCACTCTGGGTAATGCATTTAAAACAACCATCATAAAATTAGTTTTAAATCTGTGTAATAAAGCAGTACTAATATTATATGAAGCGATAGGGTTGTAATTTCTTCACACAATGCAGCAATCATATACACTGTACACACTACAAGTAGGGCATTATACTCTAGTCCGTTTGAAAGTTCACAATGGTTCCTTTTCAAACTCCATATAAATGAAAGGTAAAGTGGTGCTAAGTTTAATGTACATGTAATGAACCAGAAAAATGTGATTAATTCAGGGTAAAATTGCAATGTAGTCCATTCATCATACTTTCATGATGATTTATTTAGAAGTTTGTTTGTGCTCTAATTTGTCCAATAGCTAATAGCATTGGAAATATTCAAATTAGTCAAAACCAAGTAGTTTGAGACTTTGGAAACACACATTGTTTCACTAATATATAAATAAACCAAATGTAAATAAACAGAAAAAATACTCTAAAGTATAATGAACCTACTCTGATTATAAACAACCCTGGTCATGTAACACACAAACAGCTTCTAAATAAGTTTGCATTTACCATATTTCATGTTTTCATTGACACATATACCAGGGTATATTAAAAGCACTCTTTTCTTCCAGTATCCTTTGAATATAGATGCTTAAGAAGAAGCATGTCGTTTTTGACAATTCAATGAAACATAAAAATGGATCAGAGGTCCAGTATAGAATGCATCATCCATTGGTTCTGGATTTAACACATGAAATCCTTGAAAGAAGAATTGAAATGTTCTAAAGATTTGTTGGTTTTTTGTTTTTTAGGAATTCACAAGTTTTAAAAATGCCTCTTTGGTTGTTAGATAACACTAATCAACTATCCAAAAACATTTTGGTTTAAACTCAAATTTTTAACAAAATGTTTATTTTAGATTTGGAAACTCATTTTGGATTCTCCATAATGATTTAGGTAGACCTTTCAGTAAGTGCCCGTGGATTGATTTAAAAAATAAAGTTTAGAAAATATGAAAAGGAGGGGACAGAGAAGAACATATCACATAATCTAGATTTACCCATAGAATTATATACAATTATTTAGTTAATTAGTGGCTGAGAGTGAGGGCTGTTAGTACTCATGACAGAAAAAGTGCACAGATAATATAAAAAAATAAATGAGAGATTTGTGATGTTACCATGATGATAACATGAAAACCTGATGTTGGTAAAATCTGAATTGATTCCATGACATTTAAACATTTAAAAAACAGAGAAAGACAGCATTTTGCTTGTTTGTTTTGTGGCAAAGTCTCACTCTGTCACCCAGGCTGTAGGGCAGTGGCACAATCATGGTTCACCACAGTTGCGACCTGCTGGGCTCAGGAACTCCTTCTGTCTCAGCCTCCTGAGTAGTTGGGACTACAGGTGTGCAGAACCACATCTGGCTAATATTTTGATTTTTTTGTAGAGATGTGGTCTTGCTATATTGCCCAGACT
>NW_007046008.1:0-10242 GCF_000164805.1 Carlito syrichta
CAGCCTCGACCTGCTGAGCTCAGGCGATCCTTCCGCCTCAGCCTTCCAAGTAGCTGGAATTACAGACACGTGCTACCACGCCCAGTTGATTTTTTTAATCTATTATAGAGATGAGGTCTCGAACCCCGGGGCTCAGGCAATCCACTCACCTCAGCCTCCCAAGGCGCGGGATTACAGGCTGAACCACCGAGCACAGCTATTCACCACTACTTTCAACATAGTCCTGGAAGTCCTAGCTAGATCAACAGGCAAGAGAAAGAAACAAAAGGCATTCAAATTGGAAAAAAAATAGTCAAATAATCTGATAATATAATCTTATACCTGGAAAACCCTAAAAATTCCTTTCAAAGACTCTTAAATTGATAAATGACCAGTAAAGTTTAAGAATGCAAAATTAACATACAAAAATCAGTACCATTTCTGAACACCAATAATGATCAAGCTGAGAACAAAATCAAGAACTCAATCCCATTTATAAATCTACACAAGATATTGTAGATGACACAAACAAATGAAAAAGATATCTCATGCTCATGGACTGGAAGAATCAATACTGTTAAAATGACCATACTTCCCAAAGCAATCTACAGATTGAATGCAATTCCTATTAAGTTACCAACATCCCTTTCCATAGAATTAGAAGAAACAATCCTAAATTTCGTATGGAACCAAACAAGAACCCAAATAGCCAAAGCAATTCTAATCAAAAAGAACAAAGTTGGGACATCACATTATCGTGTTCAAATTATACTACAAGATTATTGTAGCCAAAATAGCATAGTACCAATGTAAAGATAGACATTTAGATCAATGGAATGAAATAGAGAACTCATAGATAAAGCTACATACCTACAACCAACTGATTTTCAACAAAATTGAAAAAAATATATACACTGGGAAAAGGACACCCTTGTTTAGCTTAGTAAATCGTGTGGGGAAAACTGAACAGCCATATTCAGAAGAATAAAACTGGTCCCCTATCTCTCACCATATACAAAATAACTGAAGATGTATTAAAATTTTAAGTGTAAGACCTGAAACTACAGGAATCCTAGAAGAAAGCCTAGGAAAACCTCTTCTGGGCAATGGCCTAGGCAAAGAATTTATGACCAAGCACTAAAAAGCAAATGCAACAAAACCAAAACTATACAAATTGGATTTAATTAAACAAAAAAGCTACTGCATAGCAAAATAAATAATCAACAGAGTAAACTTACTACCTACAGAATGGGAGAACTATACATTCAACAAAGGGCTAATATTCAGAATCTAAAAGGAACTCTAACAACTCAACTTGAAAAAATGAAATAACACCATTAAAAAGTAGGCAAAGGATATGAACAGGCATTTCAAAGGAATACACACAACTGCCAGCAAACATATTAAAAAATGTTCAACCTCTTTGGCTATCAGAAAATGCAAATTAAAACTACAATGAAATGTCATCTTATACATGTCAGAATGGCTATTACTAAAAAGTCAAAAAGCAACGGATGTTGGCAAGGATGCAGAGAAATGTGAACATTTACACACTGTCAGTGGGAATCTGAGTTAGTACAACCTATATGAAAAACAGTAGGGAGATTTTTCAAAGAACTAAAAAGAAAATTACCATTAGATCCAGCAATCTCACTAGTGGGTATCTACTCAAAGGAAAAGAAATTGTTATATCCAAAAGATACTTGCACTTGCATATTTATCATAGCACTATTCACCATAACATAATCATGGAATCAACTAAAGTGTTTCTCAATGGATGCCTAGATAAAGAAAATGTGGTATATGTACACCATGAAATACTACTCAGCTATTAAAAAACTGAAACCATGTCTTTTACAACTACTTGATGGAGCTGGAAGATATTATCTTAAGTGAAATAACTCAGAAACAGAAAGTCAAATGCCACATATTCTTAATTACAGATGGGAACTAAACAGTATGTACATGGAGATAAAGAGTAGAATAGACATCAGAGACTCCAAAATGTGGGAGAGCGGGAAGATGATAAGTGATGAGAAAAAACCTCTTGAGTACAATTCACACTATTTAGGTGATGGTTACACTGAAAGCCCAGACTTCATCACTACACAATATATCTATGTAACAAAGATGCACTTGTGCCCCTTAAATCTATTAAAAAATTAAAAATTTTAATTAAAAATAAATAAAAATATGTTCTGTTTCAGAAACTTCATATGTGCACTCAGGACAATATTAATAAATATGCATATTTTTTAAACTTTGTAAAATATAAATGATCTAGAAGAGTACCTGATATATATAGAAACTTTAAAAATGATAGTTTATTTCCAGTTGACGTTTTAAATAGAATTTCACTCATAGAAACTCATCTTGAGATGTATAGTTAGTTTTCATTCCTAGTCATGCTTTCAGTATTAGATTTCTCACATTAATAAAATCTGATAGTCATACAGTTATATCTGAAACAGACAAATTAGGAACAATTGCTCATGTTACAAATAGACTTTTCAATTCCTAATAGAAACTTGGCATGAGTAAAGGTCATTCTTAGACGTTAATAAAATATCATCTTTTATTTAAAATGTCCAACATTAAAATAATATCCCTTTGATATCTAAATTCGTACTGTATTTGGAAATTATTAGCAATATAAGCCCCAAGAAAAAACAGAAACTATAAAGACTATATGTAATGGTTGTTATACTAGCAGCTCTGGAAGTAGTAATAAACAAATACTAGTAATAATAATTACAGCAAAAACAATAATACCTAACATTTATTAAGCACCTAATAATTGCCAGACACTGGGTTAGTTTACATGTTTTATTTTGTTGTATTCAGCAAGCGTCTCAGTTACCTGTCCTCTATTATGCAAATGAGGAAAATAAGTTTTAAAGAGGCCAAGTCATCATCCAAGATTATACAGACTTCAAGTAGCAGAGACTTTAACACAAGACTCTCTGAGGTACGGACTATATACATAATAACTATGCACTCTCCCTCCTCCATTAGGAAATAACCCAGATAGAAATTTAGATGATCTTCAGGCAAAACAGGGTGCCAGAGTGAGTTATTACAGGCATAGGACTTTGGCTTCTAGCATTACTCAGATATCATCTTTGAAACAGAAAAACAGAAGGGAGTGTAGAGGTGGAGGAAAAGCTTCCCTTCTTCCCTCTCTGATGGCTCCCTGAAATAAACTGGCAATAGACAGATTAACAAGAGAAAAATTATACAAATGGAACCATACAAAATATGAGATTCAAAGAAAGGCCAGATGATTGAGATTTGAATACTCCCTATTAATACATAGCAGAAAGGGAGGTGGGGGGTGGTTAGGCAATTTTAGGAGTAGTAAATGATTGTTATGGGGAAGGAATGGGCCACAGTGGTTTGTAGATTTTTCTCTTTGAATGCTGAGCAGAACTAAGGACAAAGCATAGTGTCTGTATAAATTATGGGAAGGTGAGGGGTAGAAATTAACTGTGAACAAAGGTGATTTTTTTTTTTTTTTTTTTTGAGTTGGAGTCTCACTCTGTCACCCAGAGTGGAGTGCAGTAGCCGCTCCCCGGCGATCCTTCCGCCTCAGCCTTCCAAGTAGCTGGAACTACAGGCGCGCACTACCACGCCCCGCTAATTTTTTATTTATTGTAGAGATGAGGTCTTGCCAAGTTGCCCAGGCGGGTCTCGGTCAGCCTCCCAAAGGCGTGGGATTACAGGCTGAGCCACCGAGCCCGGTTACAAAGGTGATCTTATTTGGCAGATGAAGTCTTCCAGGTAACCTCGTGAAACTGTTCTTAGAACAATAGTTGAAAAGTCAGTCTGGGTGTGGTAGTAATTTTTAGTCTTTTCTCTTCCCAGGTAGTTAACCTCTCCTGGTTATTTAATGGCATTCCTAGGAACAGTATTTAAGACAATTTCATTTCTTTTGGCAAGAAATTTCCCCAGTCAGATGAAGAAATTCCAGAGAGCTCCTCCCTGTGCTTGAAGGGGAGACACAGTAGAAAGTTGAAAGGCCTTGGCTCTGAGGCAGTTTCTAAGGTCTTCCAATTTCTTTTAATTCAAAAGAATTCAGCAATGCCAAATTACTATACTTTGGGGTATCATTCTCTGAGACCCAACAGGAGCTAAGAACCTTTTCATTAGAATCACATCAAAACAGATGCTTTGAGGGCAAAGACTTCAAAGTTAGTGAAATATCAAGAAAAAGCTGTTTGGGATCTAATTTGTTAGTGCAGAATAGTAACACTTGAAGTCTAACACATATGCATGTCCAAATGCAGTCTGGACATCTGCCCTCTGTATATAAAAAATGCATTTGTAAAGATAATCTTCTTACCAGTAAATGGGGAAAGGTATGAGTCCAAGAACTGATTGCCCTCCAATTCCAGATTAATCGAAAAAAATCAGTTCTCTGACCAGTCTTGATAACTACTTATTTGTATTTTACTCAACTTTTCTCAGCCCTGTCTCATATAACTATCTCTGAGTTCTAGAAAAATGTAGATAGCAACTGGAAAGAATCATTCATGTCCATGTCCAATGCTTGGTTAATATTTGAACTATTCACTTGGTCCTATTATTAAAATGCCAGGAGAGCAGAGCAAGGTCTTCTCAGTAGATTTTCATAAGACTTGCTACAAGAGGCTAGCTACTAATCACAAAACGCCTCATGTGGCTGGAGAGTTTATATAGATACCTTCCAATCCTTGTCACAACCCACTGAGATGGGAACTATAATCCATCAATCACAGGGAGGAAACTGAAACCGAGTTAATTGTCCAAGGTTCCATTAGAGTAGAAGAACTGGTATTTGAAGTCAATGCTCTTCATTTCAGTCAAGCCCCTTGGAATCTTGTAATTTTAAATGTGGCAAAACCATTCATCTAAGTAATAAACAGCACCCAGAGCCTCTAGGTTTTTTCAAATGAGTCTCCTTTCGGAACAGAAAACCCCAGGCACCTGGGAAAAGAAAACATTCAAAATAACCTCAAGGGCCTGATGCTTATTTAAATAGCAATGTGCTTCAGTAAAAGAAGCTAGTGTTGCCAAGAAGAGTCAGATTTTCTCCAAAGTTTCAAGGTGAAAAAAAATAAAATTCTCAGCAGCATTACAGATAATGAAAATCATCAACAATTTCCTGCCTCCACTGTCTCTTGTTAATACTTTTGTCATGCAGATTGCCCTAATTTGATTTCAGGATTTTTCTTTCTGTTGTTGCCAAGAACTATAAACACAATGGGATATATAACAAAGTGGTGTTCTGGGTCTTTTATTGCCATTATTATTCTCATTTAGTTTTGGAAATTAGATTCGACTTTACTGGCTAAGAGCAGAGCTCTCCATCTTTTCGCATACGGTGTGCCAGTCAGAAATCCCCTGCCGTGTCACCTCTTATTCATCAGGTTTTCAAAGCTGCCCTGGAGGAAGAGCCATAGCAAGCAGAGAAGCACCTGTAAAATTCATTAAAATCTCTTCTGTGAATGATGTTTCTTTGGGATTGAGCCACATTTATTAAGTGACAAACACAACCTTCTGTGCATTCAATTTATTGGTGAAGTATGCTCAATTGCTCAGTCTTCCCACAGCCCTCACTAATTGAAGTCCCACACACAAACATCTTTTTAATTAAAACAGGCCATATCAGAATTAACTGAATAATCCCTGTCTTAAGGAAAGAGCCAGTGTTGGATGCCTGCAAAGTAGTAAGACCTCCTCAAAAGACCTATAATCTGCTTTTGAGCCAGGCCTCCTCATTTGAATTTGAGTTCTGTCCTGAATTAGCTAAATATTCTTAAACAAGCTATTACACCTCATTTAGTTTCTGCCTATCAAATAGAGCTCACAGGGCAGTTGTGAGTGCAAAATGAGACAATGTCTTTAAGTATTTCTTATAATTCTTAGCACCTAGTGAAAATTTAAAATAAATGTATACTTGTATCTGTATATATAATTCAGAATCATTGGCAAAGTAAAAACGAAGGTTTTTGCCAAAACTAAGGATTTTATACCTTGGTAAGTTTGACAAATACAAGTTTTAACAAAGTAAAAAGATTTCTTTACTAAAGATTTTTAATACTTTTATTGTGTTCATATGCATTAGGAACCTGCTGGAGGAGGCTGTAATAAAAAAAAAAATTAGCTTCACAGATGAAAATCAGTCAGCTGAAAAGAGACAACAAGATGTCAAATCAACATTCAAGAAAACTGTCACATAGAGGGACTCAAGGGACACCAAGCAAATTTTTACCTCAGTCCAAAGAAAAAAAACACTAAAGGCAAGAAGAACAGGCGCAGGAAAAAGGATACAGCAGATTCAGAGAAAAAGTATTCTAGAGCAAATTACCTAAATTGAAGTTGCCAACCAGTCCTACATCCCCAAGTCCTCTAGAAAAGAGCTGGCACAGGGATGTGACAGAAAAACCAAATTTGAGGGGTATCTGGAGTATGCCGCTTTACCCATGGGCTCACTTTTCTCAGTAAGAAAAACAACTTTCCAAATCTACCAAAGATAGTGCTGGGAGGAGTAAATGAGATATAATGTTTTTTAAAATACCAAACCATTAGAAATTGTTATATTTAATGTAAACTGGGATCTCTGAGCAAGAAATAAGTGAAGATAAAGTCAGCATTTACTCTAAAAACTACTGAAATCATGGAATGGAAACTTGCCAACAAAGTGTGGTCCATGGGCCAGAAGTATCAACATTATCCCAGAGCTTGCTAACGTTGAATCCTAGACCTACTGAAACATAATCTGCATTTTTATAAAATATGTAGGCAGTTCATATACACATCACAGTTTGAGAAGTATTGGAATAGGAGCTTTATAGAAGAACATACTGAAAATCTGGTAGAAGCTGGTCATAAGGAAATAAAGCTAAAAATAAAATAAAACATGAAAAATGCCAAAACCCATCCTTGTAGAATTTTTAAAGCTCTCCTTTTCATTACTCTTGCATCAAGGAAGAAATGCAAATATAAATTTCAGAATGTTTAGAAAATAATGACTAAGCACCATGTAGTTAGATCCTCTGAAATACAGCTAAAGTGCTCAAAGAAAACCAACATGTTTAAAACCCTTAATAAAAAATATGGAAACAATTTAAAAAATTAAACATTCCCCTCAAGTTTGTAGAAAAAGTCTAAGCGAAATTCAGATTCTATTTGGTTACCAGCTTATGACAGATGATAACTCTAAAGATCTTTTCAATTTGGGTTTATGCTGAGTGCCCGCCAGATGACTCTGAGACCCCCAAAAAGCTATAGCTTCTGTATAATGTTTAATAAAAAATAAGCTCTATCCTGCAAAGGGACCCACAAGGAAAATTTCCTGTATCAGTCTTGGCATTGGATAAAGCAACAACAAAAACTAAAAAAAAAAAAAAAAATGTGAAACATGAAAAATAGAAATAACTCAAAATATATCAATAATCATTATAAATATAAATGCAATACCTGCCCATCCATAATGCAAAGAATGTTGTATAAGATTATTTATAAAATATCACATATATGTTTGGTTATTTTTAAATGACATGTCTATTGGGGACACCAATAAGTGGGGAGGTAAGAAGGGAGTTAGGGTTCAGAAATTACCTATGGAGTACAGTGTTCATTATTTATGGAATGGGCCACCTAAGAATCCCCACCACTACACAATATGTCCAAGTAACCAACATGCATGTGTACCTCCCTCAATCTAAAATAAAAATGAAAATAAAATAAAAATTAAAACAAAGACTTTCGTCTTATAAAAAAAGAACATGGATGTATAAGGGGGAAAATTAATCTTCAGATTTTTTTGTAGGAATTCAAGGGAAGGAATAATAAGTCAAGAGTTTTATGATTACAAAACTGGCTTTCAAATATGAGTACAAATTATTACAAATAGCAAGAAATTAAGAAATAGTGTTCCCATGAGCTTTTCCTGAGGAATCTAATAGTGAATGAGCTTCAGACCCCTAAATGACCACAGAAGAACTGATGGTGAGATGTATATGTATATATACATACACATACATACGCACGCACGTGCACACACACATACTTATAATTACATACATGTATATAATTACATATATATTACATATATACATACATGTATATAAGATCATCTATCATATATATATATATATATATATATATATATATATATATATAATTACATATAGAACAACCACGAAGTTAGTAGGACTCAGAGGGGGAGACCACAGTAAGTAATGGGGGTGCGCTCTGCTGATGTAGAGAGTGACAACTATTTTTTAAAATAGAGGATGATTAGGTGGAGAATATGTTCCAAAAAAAATTTTAATGTTTAGTAATAGTTCTATTATTCTGAGACTACTTTGTGTTCAATGTGGGATAATACAAATGTGTGGTTTTGTGATAATATGAATACATGGTTATGGGCTATATTAATTCAATCATCTCCTATGTTCTTGAGAACCAAGATTCTCAGTGTCAAAAAAGGAGATACAGATATGATAGAGAAAACCAGAGAAGAGGTTATGTCAAAGCTCTGTAGTCCTGAATTTGATGTGGAAGGTCAATATAAATGTAAGAATTTATTTTTACATATATGTATGTCCTCACTATGAAAAAACCTAGACGCAATAACTAATCCAATAGTAAGGAGCATCCCTAGAGCTCATATTGTCATATCGAAACAGTTTCTCACTGAAAGAAACTAGTGTTTGTAGACATGACACATTCTAGGTATGAAGCAGAAAACATACTGATGACTTAAAATATCTTATAATGTCAGATAACAAGGAAGCTTTCAAAGACTACTAGGATCATGTCAAAAGAACCCAGGAGCCAATGTGAAATGCTTCCCACTGACCAAAAATGGGACAATGAGCTTCAGTAAGGATAACAGCAGTAACTGATCAAAACCTACCCAGCATGAAGAAAAGGGATCACATTTGAGGATGACAAAGAACAAACTCATTACTAAAGAGGAAGAACAGCATCATCCTGCCTTTCCTGCAGCAATCATCCCACTGAGGAACTGAGTAATAGATGAGGGGATATGCCTCTTTTAAAAGATATTCCAAGTAATCAATGTAAAGTAAGTGGTGAATTGGAATATCACCACTTGGAAACCTCCAGTAACTTAACAAATGGAGGAATTAAGCACCAAAGCCTGCTTGCATTATAAAAACAGATGACTCAATACCACCTGCCTTCTGTAGTCTGGACAAAGAGACCAACCCTAACTCTGATCCTGTCTCTGAATCCAGCTCCCAATTTCCAGGAAATCTGGAGACAGAGAAATGTGTTGAACTACCACAAGCACAAGAAACTGCAGACTTTAAGAAATATTGTGGGTAAAGGTTTCCACAACAGGTAAACTACAAAGAAGTTAAAGGGATGAGGGGAGAACCTAAAGATTACAAAAGAATTAAAAGACAAAAAAAAAATTAATTATATATAGGGATGTGCATTTCAGTGATGCAAATACGTTTTCAAAAGTGCAAGAAAATTATTACTATAAAAGTCAGGATAGTGGTTGCTTATGGGACTAGAGACAGGGCTATGACTGGAACAAGCTCATGGAAGGGACTTCTGAGGTGATGAGCAGTGTTCTATTTCTTAACTTGATAGTGTTTGCCATGTAGTAATTCACTAAGCAGTACATTTGATTACTGACATTTTCTGTATTTGTGATTTGTTTCACAATAAAAAGATTTAAAACATAAAAATTCACAAGTCTAAAATATTAAGACCACAAAAGAATAACAAATATCTTAATGACAAGAGGTAGTTTTACAACTTCTTACAGCAGGATGCCCATAGAGTGCAGAGTCCTACCCACCCCCACAAAGAAACTGGGAAAAAGGGGTGCTGTCTTTCTTGATGACTACATTTCATAGTGATGGCATCCAGGTTCCTGAGAAAAATACCCCTGGGTTGTAAACTGGCAAGAAGCTTTTTTTAAAAAATGTACATCTCAAAGTTACCTGAGAAAGAGTCTACAAGATTTCCAAAGTAAATGCTTTAAGAAAAGAGATCCCAGGCCCAGAGTCAGGAAGAAACCTGTCTAAAGTTACTCAAGCTAAGGTGAACATGGAGGCCATCTTGGCCAATGGTAAGAAAGTGACAGAGTAAACAAAAACAGTCATTAAAGGTGTGGAATATTTAAATTAGAAAATTAGCAAGTTTAATTTGTTTTTATTATAAAGATGTGGGGTACAATTCAGGGTTAGGTATACAAACATTGATTATGCAGGTACCCTTGTTGATGAGGTATGCCCC
>NW_007046008.1:10324-11202 GCF_000164805.1 Carlito syrichta
CTTATGAGTGAGAACATATGGTACTCTGTTCTTTGTTTCTGTGATAGATCACTGGGTATGATCGACTCCAAATCCATCCAAGTTGCTGCAAGTCCATATATTTGGCCTTCTTTATGGCTGCATAACATTCCATTGTGTAAATGTACCACTTTTTTTTAATCCAGTCCATCTTCGATGGGCAACATGGTGCAAGTTTAATTTAATGAACTTTATAAAATATTTTAAGGACCAATTAGAGAATAAACCTTTTCCAGCTCTCTAACACAATAATAAAAATCAATTTTTTTTCTAGGCTATAATGCAAGTCTCAAACCACATCCAAAAAAATGGTGAAACAAAGACCAGATTATCTGATTACATGTAATTAACTTACATATTAATAACAAAATGACAACTAGAAAAACTCAAACATAACAAGAGCATAGCTAGGAAAAAAGTCTTTTAATATCCTTACCACAAAGAAACAATAAATGTATGCAGTAATGATAATGCTAAATACTCTAATTTGATCATTATACAACATATATGTGTAGTGAAACATCAGATTTTATCCTACAAATACATATAATTAAATCATGTCAATTAAAAAATTTAAAACTTTTAGACAACTCAGGAGTTTTGTTAAAAAGTCATAATAGGAACTTCCAGCACAATGGCGATGGTGCAACCTGGTCTGTGAAACCCTCTGCAAAGGAGAACTGCAGTGGGTCTCTGGCTCTCGCTCCAGGGGCTGCGGACCCCAAAATCGCAGCCTGCTCTTCATACAGAGCTTGGCCGTTTTCACTGCTGGAACATCGCAGCGGACTGGATAGCCACCGCAGTGCAGACGCCACCACCGCCACTGCCGCTGCCGCAGCCGCCACAGCCACCGCCACCAC
>NW_007046009.1:0-7224 GCF_000164805.1 Carlito syrichta
GACTATATACTCTATTTTGTCCTATTTACATAACACTCTAGAAAAGGTGAAACTACAGGGACAGAAAACAGATCAGTGATTGCCAGGGGCTGTGGAAGAGAGAGGGTACTGACTGGAGAGGGTCACAAAAGACCTCTCTGGCAATGGAAATGTTCTACAACTTGATTGTGATGGTGGTTACATGTCATACACTTGTCAAAACTCACTAAAACTGTGTACTTTAAACAGGTGACTATCTCAATAAATCTTACTTTAATAATAAAAAAAAAAAGAATGACAAATATAGGGACTTTGCAACAACCTGGATGGATTTGGAGTTGATCATACTCAGTGATTTATCACAGAAACAAAGAACAGAGTTCCATATGTTCTCACTCATAAGAGGACCTTGAACAATTATAATACTATAAGAAAGCGATTGGCAGTAATAGGAAACTGTTGGTGTGTGTGTGCGGGGGGGATTGGCAGTTGAGGAAAACTGCTAGGGGAGGGAGGGGCATACCTCATTAACAGGGATACCTGCATGATCAATGTTTGTATACCTAACCCTGAATTGTACTCCACATCTTTATAATAAAAGTTAAAAACAAACAAACAAAAAAACAAAATATCACCTTTTTGTTACAGAATGGAACTAACCTAAGGACTACTTGTCTTTCTAATACTTAACTGTAGAATTAGAATTATTGTCCAATTGAAGGCAGAAACATGATCTTCTGGTGAACCAGCTGCAACGAGGGAAAACGAAGCCATTTCATCTTTCAGAGAAGGAGTAAATAAGGGAATAAAGAAATATCAAGAGTTTTATATGAATTGACAAACCTGTACACGAAGAACTACATGAAAGAAAACATTACACATGGGGATTAAGCATTGCTTCCTTAACAGTTAGCACCGAATCACATTTTTAAAATGTTGTGTGGCCTAACAGTATATGGCCAAAGAAAACATGTCTGTGGTTCACCTATAGCCCATGGATCATTAACTTGTCTCAGTTTCATAGTTTCTGTAGATCTAGGCTTCTACCAGCTTCTCCAACCCCATCCCAGCACCCTCCATTGATTGGACAGTCTGATCAGACATTGCACTCGCTCCAACAGTGGTCAACAAAGGGAAGGAAACAAAATTACTTATCATCTGGACCTAAGACCAAGTCAGTATTTCTAGATGCAACTAATATTGTTGCAACCTTCATAATGTGAACCAGGGAGCTTACATTGATAGAAGTAATATTCTGTGAATGTTAATATGCTCATTTTGGAGGGCAACTTGGCAGCATAGCCAAATTTTTAAGTGCTTATGTCCCATGACCACAATACTTCAGGTCTATACTACAGAAATCATATAAGTGAAAAAGGGGGAAAAAAATAAAGCAAGAATTTTGTTTGCAATAGCAAATAAAAAAATAAAAACAACTAGGATGTCCACGAAAAGGGGAAGGGATAAATAAATCATAGAGAAGTAAAGGGGATATGTCACTTTTTACTTTATGTATTAGATGATTTAAAACAGTTAAACAATTATATATTAGTTTTTAAAACTTAATTTAAATTAAAATACAGGAATAAGTTTTTCACATGAAGCACCGTGGTGCAGTACAAACCTAACAACACTCTTTTTCTCCACCTCCCCATCCACTCCCAAGAGGTAAAAACTACCGTCATTTTGATACATATTATTTCAGGCTTTTTCTGATTTTTTAAATAAATAATGAATGTATTTTATAAATACATTAAATTTTTAATTGAAAATTGATATAATAGATGTGATTCTGTACATTGCTCCTTTTATGCAACAGTATGCCTCAAAGATTTTTTAATGTCAGTAAATACAGAGTTATCTTGTTGAGTTTAACAACCATATTGTATCCTATGGTATGGATAGGTATAGTTTATTCATTTTCCCACTGATGAACATTTAGATATTTTTAAATGTTCCATTATTATAAGCAATACTTCTATAAATATCTTTGCATAAATCTCCTTGTGTGTATGTATGAATATTTCTCTTCTTTAGAAGTAGAATCATTGGTTTATAGGAGGTATATAATTTAAATCTTAATTGGTTGTGTTTCTTCCTTAATTAAAAAAAATAATGTGTTTTAAGAGGAAATCATTAAGACTCTTCACATAGCAAGCTGCCCTTCCAAGTACAAATATACAATGTATACATATAGAGCTAAAGAGATCATATGTCAGCCCTTAAAATTATTGTTCTAAAATGTAATTCACGGTGAAACACAGAATACGCTCCCCCAAACCACAACAATGATCCACACTAGGCCTACTCTTTTTGGCATGTTTGAGATTTCATACCTGCCCTGCTCTTTACATATAATTGTGGGTCATGTGTGTATGTATGTATGTGTCTTTGTGTGTGTTGGCACATATGTGCTGCATAGAACTTCCAACAGGGTTTCTTCTAGATGACTGTCCTGAACCACAGCAATTTCTGTGGATGCAAGAACATAATTATCAATGTAAGGGATATCATGGAGTTGGAATTCCTTGGAACTCATGACTGGTAGATCTAGGAAGTCAGGCAGAGAGCAAAACTAAAGATGTAACAGGGTTTGAGGTCATTGAGGTTCATTGATGCCCATAGCTTTGCCTCTATGCTGCCAATAGGAACACTTGGCAAAGTGTAAGAAGGCCTGTGGTCTAGTTCTGGCTCAATCTCCAGTTGGCTATGCAGTCTTTGATGTAATAATTTTACTTTTCTAAGCTTTACTTAATCCATCTATAAAATGAAGGGGATAGATTAGGCCCTTTGAAACTTTAATATCAGGAAGTAAAAAAATTCAAAACAAGTGTTGAACAGATATTTGCATATCTGTTACATATATTTACATCTGTATATCTTACATCTAACAGATATTTGAGGCTAAATCAACCCTTTGCATCTTTCCAGGATCTCTTCTGGTATTTTTTTCTTCATAATACATGCTATAGGGCTTTACAGAACTAAAATGGGAAAAATTGCAAATTCAGCGCTTAAGACTGGCACCAAACCAGGAAGCAGATTTGAGCCGAAAGCTGGGCTGAAGCCAGAGAGGCAGAACAAGAGTGATTAGCAGCTTAGGCCAGAAGCTTATGCCATACTGGGTCACAGTTTTCTTCAGGTCAGCATACAGGACATATCTTGCGAGCCAGCCAAATTCCACATATAACATTTGCAAATTTCCTGACTCAGTGTTTTTGAGGGTTCAGGGCAGTGTCAGAGGAAGGGCCTTAGAACCCTCTTCTGTTATGTGACCACTTTTGCCAGTGATTCCCAAGCATATTACACAGAGTACCTACAGTGGGGAGACCTGAAGTGCTAGCTAAAGTGAAAGCGCCCAGGCTCCATCCTTGGTGTGCTGAATCAGAGGAGGGAAAGAACGAAAACTGTCCATTTTTTGACCTTCTCCTCTGGTGATTTGTATGCATGCTAGAGTTAGAAAACCACTTGCTTAGGGAGTCAACTGTGGTCAGGACACATTTGAGGGGTAATGTTTCCAGTGGTACCAACTCAGAAGTTAACTATGTGTTGTTATGCAGAAATAAGAAGCACACAGTGGGAATCCAAGGATGCAAATGCCTCCAGCAAGTGAAAGCCTGAAGTTGGAAAGCTTGGGTTGCAGACTTATAGCCTGGAAGGGATTGGAATGAGAAAGACTCATCAGCTGGCTCAGCCTGTAATCCCGCGCCTTTGGGAGGCTGAGGTGAATGGATTGCCTGAGCCCGCGGGTTCGAGACCCACCTGGGCAGGCGAAACCTCATCTCTACAATAAATCAAAAAAATTAGTCAGGCGTGGTAGCGTGCGCCTGTAGTTCCAGCTATTTGGAAGGCTGAGGCGGAAGGATCGCCAGAGCCCAGCAGGTTGAGGCTGTGGTGGCTGGGAGCAGCCACTGCACTCCAGTCTGGGCGACAGTGAGACTCCAACTCAAAAAAACCCAAAAAACAAGAAACAGCAACAACAAAAAACAAAGTTGTAGAATCCCCCTTATCAACAAGGGTGCCTGAACGAAGCATATTTGTATACCCTAAGCTGTACCCCACAATATCAAAATAAAAAATATTGATATAAAAAAAAAGTTGTAGAATCCCAGAGTTGAAGGAAAGTTTGAGGTTGTTCATGAAACCTCACAGCCTCAAACGAAATCCATCCTACAAACACACTTGCAGATGGCTATGAGAGAAGCTTGTTTGGGGCCTGGACTAAGGGGTGTGTTTTACAGCAAAAAGCAGCTATCAGCTTCCGTGCAACTGCTCCCCTTTGAGGCGGAACTCAGAGTAAGAAAGCATGGGCAGGTTACATGGAGGAGAAACCTTGGGAGATCTTTATCCTAAGAAAATATATGCATGCATTGTACACACACTTATGGTTGCCACAGACTTTGAAAGATACTATCTTGAAATTGTTTTGCTTTTTCAAGAAACGTATTTTCTCATGCAGTTTAGCTGTGCTGCCACCAGAGGACAGAAGGATGCCATTGATTGTATACTCAAGAATAAGCTTTGAAATCTGTGCTCTAAGATTCAAAACGATGGCTCTCTGCTCATTTTGATTCCCTACCCAAGATGTATAATCACAAATCTTCAGTTATTTTCGTAAAACAAATTCCTTTGTTACAGTGTTAAACTTTATATTTATCACATTGGAACCGTGTTTCCCTGGCCCCTGAGAAACAGTAGCAGTCTCTGGTTTGATTTCTTCCTCAGAGAAATCACAAGAATTCCAATTCTTCATGCTTCCTGTAAGGTCTCTCAGCTGTGTCTTATTTGGATTCCTCTATGGTCCTTCCAAGGCCTCTTCTGTTCAAACTTTCAAGACCCATTCTCCTTCCCTGGTCTCGTTCCACATGCAATACAGAGTTAGGTCAGTAGTTCATGCAGTCAATATTTACTTTGTGTCAGAACTATCCCAGGCTCTGAGGAAGCAGATACACAAAGTTTTTCTGTCATAGGGCTAACATTCTAGTGGAGAAGTAGACAATAAACAAATATGTTCAGATGTTAATAGGTGCTATAGAGAAATGATAATAAATAAGAAATAATGCGGGGCAGGGAGACGGGAAGTGAATCAAGGAGGGGATGGTGGCAGGCTGCTATTTTTAGATGGGATTGTCAGAGCAGACCTCTCTAATAAAGACGGCATTTCAGTTGTGGCCTGAAGGAGGTAAGAGAGCAAGCCACACGCTCAGGTAAGGGAAACCACAAGTGTAAAGATCTTGAGGTGAGACCAATCTCCGTATGTCTGAGGGGTAGCAAGGTGGCCAGTGTGGCTGGAGTTCAGTGAGAAAGGGAGAGGGAAATAAGACCAAATAAGTGACAAAAATATCTGATTATGTAGTGCCATCTCTATGAGAGGTTGCAGTTCTGATGACTTTGAGCAGAGGAGTGACATGGTCACTGTGGCTGCTGTAAGAAGTATAGAAGGTGTAAGATTCTGGAAACAGTTTGAAGGGAAAACTGACAGGATTTGCTAATGAATTGCATGTGATACGTGTGAAAAAGAATAGTTAGGGATTCACTAAGTCTTTGGCCTAAGCAAATAAGTTTCTACTTACTGGAATAAGAAAGACTATGGGACAGGCAGTGAAGTAAGAAGAAAAATGGAAGTGTGTGGGTTCCTGAAAGCCAGATGTAGAAAGTTTTGTGATGGGGAGAGAGTGGTCAGCTGTGCCCTACACTGATGAAGTGCTTGACATCCTTTCTAGCAGTTGCTATAGCTACAATTTCTACCTGCCACACAGTCTCAGGACATTGGTTTTTCTGTCATATCAAATACTTGCTGAGTGAGAAAGGGTCCTTCTCTTGTTAGAAACAAGTCCACATGACCTCAAAAACAGTGATCCTGTATGTTCTGTTCTTAGTTACCAGTTTCTTGGGGTTCCACTCGGTAACAGACAACTGAATTCTCATCTTGCAACAGGAGAAAAAGGACCACACTACCCAGTGCTACATTCATAAAGCTCCTCTCCACCACACTCTGTTCTTGGAGTAAACATATGAGAGAAATCCACTTATTTCCCTTTTAGGATGGTTCTTTTCCACTTAGAATTCTGCTTGAGTTTGAGATCCACCTCAACTCTCCCACATAGATCCAAGGGTTTCAAACAACACTGCCCTCTTCAGAGCCATTAAACGCTTGCATACAATCTACACATATAATCCCATGCACTCCAGGCTTCACCGTGGCCCTACACCTGGATGCCATACAGCACTATATTTAAGGATCATGTCCTAAGCATTTTGCAAAGTAAATTAAATTACTAAAATAGAAGTATGTTATTCTTACTCAATGTTTAGCTGTTTGCTAACATCATAACTTAATTGTGATTTTATATGTTAGTACTATCACTAATTAAACTTCTAGTTTGAAATCAGCATTCTCTTCCAAGATTAGCTTTTGAGGTAAACTCCTACTCCTAACCCCCATCTCAGTGAATTTTAGCATCTCATGACTCTTCATCATTATTCTATGACGGTATAGGGCAAGTTTGAGGGGAAACACATTGTCCAGATTCACGTTCTAACTGCCTTCATTTCTATATGCCTGATATTGGAGAAAACCCTTAATATCTCTATGAGTCAATTTTCTCCCCTGGATAGCAGAGATAATAAATGTTGAGAAGATTAAATGAGATAAAGCATGTGAAGTTCTTGGCACATTGTGGAAGCAAGGAGGTGAAGCCTGTCTTAGCCTGGGTCCATAAGAAAAGAAAATGTTGTCCCCAGTTGGCATGCAATGATCATATAACATAGCAGTAAGTAAGCTTTTGTTGCTTTAAGTCACAGAGATTTGGTTGGGGGGTTGTTTGTTACTACAGCATAACTTGATCCTGACTGACTAAAACAGAAATTGATACTGGATGGGCATACTATAACAAATGAGTGACCTTGACATAGTGGTTGGTTTTTGGGTGGCAAAGAAACACAATGAAGGTTAAAAGAATGAAAATCCTTGTTGTGCAAAGGCAAAATATTTGTTTTAAATGTTGCCTGCTTGTTGTTCTCAATAGCAAGAACCTGGAAACAGCCATGCTGACCATCAAAAGAGGACTGGATTTAAAAAAATGTGGTACATATACATGATGGAATACTACGCAGCCATAAAAAAGAACAAAATCATGAATTTCGCAGCAACCTGGATGGAACTAGAGTCTATAATACTGAGTAACCTCTCACAGAAACAAAGATCCGAGTATCACATGTTCTCACTCATATAATGGACCTTGA